>NC_139218.1:400504154-400546654 GCF_055691185.1 Crinia signifera | reverse complement strand
TGTCATTAGAACGGCTCCTGGCGATAGAATCACCATGCACCGTCCCCCGCCCCTCCGCCAGAGTCCGACAGAGTGGGGCACGCACACAAGATGCTTGAGTGCCCCATTCTGATGGAAGCCATGCAGCCGGCTGCCTGTCTCTCCCACGCTCCCTGACTGTCTCCCTGAAGCGGAGACGGGCATGGAAGCACCCGGTCCCCACTCTCTGCCACCTTGCAGAGTGAGCCGCTTGCTCGTCCCTGTCGGCAAGCCACGCCCCCGCCAGCCTCCTCCAGCGCTATGGATATGTCGGGCTGGCTGAGGCTGGCTACATCTGTATGCCAGACGCGGTTCCCATACTTGCCTACCCGCCCGGAATGGCTGGGAGGCTCTCAAAAACTTGGGTCCCCCCCCCCCCCCGGAAGGTTGGCAATTCTCCTGCACACCCCTTCCCCGCTGCACTAAGGAGGCAGGGCTCGGTGACGTCAGCCTCGTCTCGCCCACCTGACACGCCCCGCCTCCTGCTTCATTACTGACCCGGGCCATCGGGACGCGCCGGCCAGCTAGCTACCAAGAAGCCAGGAAATCTCTGTTCCCTGATGGAGATCCTGGCCTCATCCTCCCCCACAAAAGACATTGCTGTTACCCCCAAACGGCATCAGAATGTCAATCACTGACAGTCTGCTGCTGTACTGCGACCACCTCCTCGGACCCTAATGCACATGTGCAGTAAGGGCCGTGGGCATGTGCAAAATACCGAACATCAATACTTAGTGCCAGATGTACTGGAGAGTAATAAACAACCGATCGGCCCCTACCTGTCATTTTTCAATCCCAGCCTGTAAAATGGTAGTTAGTTAGTGGCTGATTGTCTGGCTGTTTATCACTTTGTGAAGCTTAGTACATCTGGCCCTTAGTGACATACAAGGCACCTTTGTCACTTCTGAATGAGGCCCTATAGTCCCCATCACGTGGACACACACAGTAGGGATAACAAGCAGCGTGTGTTGGGAGAGGAAATCTTAGCACCCATTGGGAACCCATGGAAATAGGGTAAGGACATACAAACTCCACACAGATAGTGCAGTGGTCAGGAATGAAACTCAGGACTGGCTGTGTGGCAGCAATGCTAAACACTATGCCAACCGGGGGAAGCATATTGGTATGTGCCACCATGTTATCAGACACCCCTATAACATCCTATCTCTCCTTTTCCTCCAGGTGGACTAAGTGGGCCGGGGAGCAGAACGGGCACCTGGGAGCCGTATTACGGAAAGCCCTGGACAGTTACCTAGAACAATCCTGGTAATGCCCCATAATGCACCGCTCTCCTCTCCCGAGCCGGGCTATCCCCTAATATGACCTGTACCCCAGGCCCTCTGTCCTGCCGCTCTGATTGGCTCAGTCACCCTGTGTCCTCTGTCCTGCCACTCTGATTGGCTCAGTCACCCCTTGCCATCTTTCCTGCTGCTCTGATTGGCTCAGTCACCCCAAGTCCTCTGTCCTGCCAATCTGATTGGCACAGACACCCAGTGCCCTCTGCTCAGGCCCTCTGTCCTGCCGCTCTGATTGGCTCAGTCACCCTGTGCCCTCTGCCCAGGCCCTCTGTCCTGCCTCTCTGATTGGCTCAGTCACCCCGAGCCTTCTGCCCAGGCCCTCTGTCCTGCCGCTCTGATTGGCTCAGTCACCCCGTGTCCTCTGTCCTGCCACTCTGATTGGCTCAGTCACCCCGTGCCATCTATCCTGCTGCTCTGATTGGCTCAGTCACCCCAAGTCCTCTGTCCTGCCAATCTGATTGGCTCAGACACCCAGTGCCCTCTGCCCTGCCGCTCTGATTGGCTCAGTCACCCCGTGCCCTCTGCCCAGGCACTCTGTCCTGCCGCTCTGATTGGTTCAGTCATCCAGTGCCCTCTCCCCAGGCCCTCTGTCCTGCTGCTCTGATTGGCTCAGTCACCCCATGTCCTCTGTCCTGCCGCTCTGATTGGCTCAGTCACCCCATGCCCTCTGTCCTGCCGCTCTGATTGGCTCAGTCACCCTGTGCCCTCTGCCCAGGCCCTCTGTCCTGCCTCTCTGATTGGCTCAGTCACCCCGTGTTCTCTGTCCTGCCACTCTGATTGGCTCAGTCACCCCGTGCCATCTATCCTGCTGCTCTGATTGGCTCAGTCACCCCAAGTCCTCTGTCCTGCCAATCTGATTGGCTCAGACACCCAGTGCCCTCTGCCCTGCCGCTCTGATTGGCTCAGTCACCCAGTGCCCTCTGCCCAGGCCCTCTGTCCTGCCGCTCTGATTGGTTAAGTCATCCAGTGCCCTCTGCCCAGGCCCTCTGTCCTGCTGCTCTGATTGGCTCAGTCACCCCATGTCCTCTGTCCTGCCGCTCTGATTGGCTCAGTCACCCCATGCCCTCTGCCCCCCTGAATCCTATTACTTTCTTATAGGGCTGGCGCTATTCTCTATAACCTCCAGGCCGCTGAGACTGGATTTGAGGTCGCTCAGTTTAACGCAGCCGTTCTCTGTGAGCAGGACCCGGTGAGTCTAGCGCTAATACTGGCGCCTGTATTACATGTATCATAATAGTGTGATCACTCCACAGCCCAGCGGGAGTATGGGCCATTGCTTCTGCAGAACTTAGGCAGACATGCATTAGGGTCGACAGTTTCTAGGCCAACAGATGAAATAGTTCAACGTGTGTTAGGTTGACACAAGCATTACGTCGACATGGAAAAGTTCAACACTAAAAAAGTCGAAATGTCTTTCTTGTTTCTGTGTCGACGTAAGTCTACATGGACACGTATTGTTGTACGGCCTCCCCTCGCCATGCTTCGGGCACGCTACCCTCAGCACACTGTTATATTCTCCCGCTACGCCCGCTGGGGTAGTAATGGATGAAATACCGGCCAGGGTGATGATCGCACTTTCCCGTTAAATCGCCAGAAATCGCAGCCTATCACATCTCGCCCCCGATATTGGTTACTCATCGTGTATTCTGGTAATGGTCTTACAGGTTATGCTGCACGTATGTATAAACCAGTGATATATATATTCCAGGACGGACTCGTCAGCCGCTTCCTGCAGATTGACTGTATGTGGAAATATTACAACCTATCGACACACGGCGAGCGGCCGCCCTCTTACGGTGAGTCTGATATACGGAGAGAGAGAGGTACCAGGTGTGCCACCTGTGCTCAGGTAGCCCCAGTGTGCGGGCAAAATTACACACCTGTGCTCAGGTAGCCCCAGTTACCTGCCCTCCTACGGTGAGTCTGATATACGGAGAGAGAAAGGTGCCAGGTGTGCAGGCAGAATGACACACCTGTGCTCAGGTAGCTCCAGTGTGCGGACAGAATGACACACCTGTGCTCAGGTAGCTCCAGTGTGCGGACAGAATGACACACCTGTGCACAGCTAGCTCCATTGTGTAGGACAGAATGACACACCTGTGCTCAGGTAGCCCCAGTGTGGGGACAGAATGACACACCTGGGCTCAGGTAGCCCCAGTGTGGGGACAGAATGACACACCTGTGCTCAGGTAGCCCCAGTGTGCGGACAGAATGACACACCTGTGGTCAGGTAGCCCCAGTGTGCGGACAGAATGACACACCTGTGCTCAGGTAGCCCCAGTGTGCGGACAGAATGACACACCTGTGCTCAGGTAGCCCCAGTGTGCGGACAGAATTACACACCTGTGCTCAGGTAGCCCCAGTGTGCAGACAGAATGACACACCTGTGCTCAGCTAGCCCCAGTGTGCGGACAGAATGACACACCTGTGCTCAGGTAGCCCCAGTGTGGGGACAGAATGACACACCTGTGGTCAGGTAGCCCCAGTGTGCGGACAGAATGACACACCTGTGCTCAGGTAGCCCCAGTGTGCGGACAGAATGACACACCTGTGCTCAGGTAGCCCCAGTGTGCGGACAGAATGACACACCTGTGCTCAGGTAGCCCCAGTGTGCGGACAGAATGACACACCTGTGGTCAGGTAGCCCCAGTGTGCGGACAGAATGACACACCTGTGCTCAGCTAGCCCCAGTGTGCGGACAGAATGACACACCTGTGCTCAGGTAGCCCCAGTGTGCGGACAGAATGACACACCTGTGCTCAGGTAGCCCCAGTGTGCGGACAGAATGACACACCTGTGCTCAGGTAGCCCCAGTGTGCGGACAGAATGACACACCTGTGCTCAGGTAGCCCCAGTGTGCGGATAGAATTACACACCTGTGCTCAGGTAGCCCCAGTGTGCGGACAGAATGACACACCTGTGCTCAGGTAGCCCCAGTGTGGGGACAGAATGACACACCTGTGCTCAGGTAGCCCCAGTGTGCGGACAGAATGACACACCTGTGGTCAGGTAGCCCCAGTGTGCGGACAGAATGACACACCTGTGCTCAGCTAGCCCCAGTGTGCGGACAGAATGACACACCTGTGCTCAGGTAGCCCCAGTGTGCGGACAGAATGACACACCTGTGCTCAGGTAGCCCCAGTGTGCGGACAGAATGACACACCTGTGCTCAGGTAGCCCCAGTGTGCGGACAGAATGACACACCTGTGCTCAGGTAGCCCCAGTGTGCGGATAGAATTACACACCTGTGCTCAGGTAGCCCCAGTGTGCGGACAGAATGACACACCTGTGCTCAGGTAGCCCCAGTGTGGGGACAGAATGACACACCTGTGCTCAGGTAGCCGCAGTTCCCTGCCCTCCTACGGTGAGTCTGATATACGGAGAGAGAGAGGTGCCAGGTGTGCGGACAGAATGACACACCTGTGCTCTGGTAGCCACAGTGTGCGGACAGAATGACACACCTGTGCTCAGGTAGCCCCAGTGTGCGGACAGAATGACACACCTGTGCTCCGGTAGCCACAGTGTGCGGACAGAATGACACACCTGTGCTCAGGTAGCCCCAGTGTGCGGACAGAATGACACACCTTTGCTCAGGTAGCCCCAGTGTGCGGACAGAATGACACACCTGTGCTCAGGTAGCCCCAGTGTGCGGACAGAATGACACACCTGTGCTCAGGTAGCCCCAGTGTGCGGACAGAATGACACACCTGTGCTCAGGTAGCCCCAGTGTGCGGACAGAATGACACACCTGTGGTCAGGTAGCCCCAGTGTGCGGACAGAATGACACACCTGTGCTCAGGTAGCCCCAGTGTGCGGACAGAATGACACACCTGTGCTCAGGTAGCCCCAGTGTGCGGACAGAATGACACACTTGTGGTCAGGTAGCCCCAGTGTGCGGACAGAATGACACACCTGTGCTCAGGTAGCCCCAGTGTGCGGACAGAATGACACACCTGTGCTCAGGTAGCCCCAGTTACCTGTCGCCATGGCTAGCGTCCTGCTGACTCCTCCCACTGCAGCAGGATTCAGCAATTTCATATTTCCCCAACATATGAGTCAAAGGAGAAAAACACATTATTAATAGACATACAATTATATACATATGACTTTTGATCCTTGATACCACAACCACAATCTCGTCTGTGTGGCCGGACCGGACCAACAGGGCATTTAACAGAAGTACCAGACGGCCAGTCCTGCCCTGGTGGGAGGGTTATATGTTGTCTATCGTGCACAGGTATTGGTTTCTTACAGAAATGAAGCAGGGTCCTACATAGCAGTGATGTATTACCAGTCCTTACCCGCAGCGCCCACTCATATAACACTAGTTACCGCCTAATCCCTGCCTTGTACTGACAGGGGCGCACTCACATGTTGGTAGGGGGCGGAGGGTCATCCAGCCCCTTGTCACTTTAACCATACACTGTTGATTCAATTGTACTCAGGGGTGGAGGTGTAATATCACCATCCCCGTGCACTGCCAGAGTGAGAGGGTTACGGGGGAAAATGCAGGATTCCTAGAGGGGGGTTTCTGAATGCCTTCCACAATCTCACACTCTTCAGAACATTGGTGCGAATCCCTGGACATTAATGTGCTCCATGGTATATTTATACACTGGATGCTGTATGGAATATTAATATCTAATACTAGAGATGTTCTTTAGTATAATATTTATCACACATATTTACATAATATAAATAAGTGGTCAGGGAAAGGATAAACATTGTATAATAAGTACACAAACCTAATATAACCAGTACTGCACTTTCTAAGCTCTCATTCTCCCACCTCATGGTAAGGCCCCTGTCTCTTCTTCCTGGCAGCTGCTCTCTGGTCCAGTGCACTGACTATAACTACACCCTACTTCCCTTTTGTTTCCTGCAGCTCAGATTAAGATGGGCGACCTGTTCTACACGTCCCATGGAAGGAGGAAGCGGGATGTGCAGGCAGCAGTACAGATGTACACGGCGGCGGCTCTACAGCGAGACCCACAGGTAATGGACAGTATGATGTACAATACAGAGAGACCTACAGGTAACGGACAGTCTGATGTACAATACAGGGAGACCAGCAGGTAACGGACAGTCTGATGTACGAGACAGGGAGACCCACAGGTAACGGACAGTCTGATGTACAATACAGGGAGACCCGCAGGTAACGGACAGTCTGATGTACAATACAGGGAGACCCACATGTAACGGACAGTCTGATGTACAATACAGGGAGACCTACAGGTAATGGACAGTCTGATGTACAATACAGGGAAACCCACAGGTAACGGACAGTCTGACGTATGAGACACGGAGACCCGCAGGTAACGGACAGTCTGATGTACAATACAGGGAGACCCACAGGTAACGGACAGTCTGATGTACAATACAGGGAGACTCGCAGGTAACGGACAGTCTGATGTACAATACGCGGAGACTCACAGGTAACGGAGAGTCTGATGTACAATACAGGGAGACCCACAGGTAACGGACAGTCTGATGTACAATACAGGGAGACCCGCAGGTAACGGACAGTCTGATGTACAATACAGGGAGACCCACAGGTAACGGACAGTCTGATGTACAATACAGGGAGACCCGCAGGTAACGGACAGTATGATGTACAATACAGGGAGACCCACAGGTAACGGACAGTCTGATGTACAATACAGGGAGAGTGCAGGCAACGGACAGTCTGATGTACAATACAGGGAGACCCACAGGTAACGGACAGTCTGATGTACAATACAGGGAGACCCACAGGTAACGGACAGTCTGATGTACAATACAGGGAGAGCGCAGGTAACGGACAGTCTGATGTACAATACAGGTAGACCCACAGGTAACGGACAGTCTGATGTACAATACAGGGAGACCCACAGGTAACGGACAGTCTGATGTACAATACAGGGAGACCCACAGGTAACGGACAGTCTGATGTACAATACAGGGAGACCCGCAGGTAACGGACAGTCTGATGTACAATACAGGGAGACCCGCAGGTAACGGACAGTCTGATGTACAATACAGGGAGACCCACAGGTAACGGACAGTCTGATGTACAATACAGGGAGACCCACAGGTAACGGACAGTCTGATGTACAATACAGGGAGACCTACAGGTAACGGACAGTCTGATGTACAATACAGGGAGACCCACAGGTAACGGACAGTCTGATGCACGAGACAGGGAGACCCACAGGTAACGGACAGTATGATGTACAATACAGGGAGACCCGCAGGTAACGGACAGTCTGATGTACAATACAGGGAGACTCGCAGGTAACGGACAGTCTGATGTACAATACAGGGAGACCTACAGGTAACGGACAGTCTGATGTACAATACAGGGAGACTCGCAGGTAACGGACAGTCTGATGTACAATACAGGGAGACCTACAGGTAACGGACAGTCTGATGTACAATACAGGGAGACTCGCAGGTAACGGACAGTCTGATGTACAATACAGGGAGACCCACAGGTAACGGACAGTCTGATGTACAAGACAGGGAGACCATAATGTACTAGAGCACATGCTGTAGGGGGGGGGGGGGGGGATAGAGCACATTCAGTACATAGAACATGCGGTGGGTAATGGCTCATCCTGTGGTGTCATTGCAGGGTCTGTACAGCCTGGGGATCCTCGTGGAGGAAGGGGTATCTCTCCCCAGGTCTACGCTCCATCAACTGGGAATCAACAGAACCATCTCCAGCCAGAACTACACTATTATCATGGAGCTGTACAGGAGGTGGGTGGTTACTTGGGGCAACAAGGAGTAAGGGGCACCTAAACACTGAATGTATGACACAGTATCACTTGTTGTTGCCATGGCGATGTGCTACCAGCTGACAGTAAGGGGCACATCGGGCAGTGCCGCTGTGAATGCCACTCCACCATGTTGGAAGTTGGCTCGGAGTGTGGTGCAGGCTGTTATAGAAGGGGCCTGATTCAGAGCTGTTGGATAGGCTGTGTATATCTGCTGCCTAGAAAACCGGTAAATGCCGCCCTGCCGAATGGCCGATGGTCGCTCGCCATGGAATGATCTCTCCGGCCTTCGCTAAGAAATGTCAGCCTGGATTCGCAGTTCTAGTGCCTGATATCCACCAGATTTGGGACAGGTGCTGAAGATATGGGAGGCAGCCGCCCACCCCTAGCAGGCATCAATACGCCTGCATCTGCAGGGGCACGCCCAGTGCTATTAGGATCATGCCCATTAAACGCTGAGCGTACCCCTGCTGCTGCCCCCTTCCCGCCCCTCCTGTAGCACATGGACCGGTGAGTGCGAAGCTGATCGCTCCTGGGGTTTGCAGATGCGCATATTCCTGCATGAGCATGCGCAAACCCTGACCATCGGGGACGGGGATGAATTCCGCCTGCTACGAGAGTACACAATTATACATGACTGTGTGTGTAAATGATGGAAATGTCAGTCCACTTGTAGTACACCGGTATTGGATTCTTCTTGAGGTAATGAGATGTACTGTATACTGGATGTACTGTATTCTGGATGTACTGTATACTGGATGTACTGTACTGTATACTGGATGTACTGTATACTGGATGTACTGTACTGTATACTGGATGTACTGTACTGTATACTGGATGTACTGTATACTGGATGTACTGTATACTGGATGTACTGTACTGTATACTGGATGTACTGTATACTGGATGTACTGTACTGTATACTGGATGTACTGTACTGTATACTGGATGTACTGTATTCTGGATGTACTGTATACTGGATGTACTGTACTGTATACTGCATGTACTGTACTGTATACTGGATGTACTGTATACTGGATGTACTGTACTGTATACTGGATGTACTGTATACTGGATGTACTGTACTGTATACTGGATGTACTGTATATTGGATGTACTGTATACTGGATGTAATGTACTGTATACTGGATGTACTGTATACTGGATGTACTGTACTGTATACTGGATGTACTGTATACTGGATGTACTGTACTGTATACTGGATGTACTGTATACTGGATGTACTGTACTGTATACTGGATGTACTGTACTGTATACTGGATGTACTGTATACTGGATGTACTGTACTGTATACTGCATGTACTGTACTGTATACTGGATGTACTGTATACTGCATGTACTGTACTGTATACTGGATGTACTGTATACTGGATGTACTGTACTGTATACTGCATGTACTGTATTGTATACTGGATGTACTGTATACTGGATGTACTGTACTGTATATTGGATGTACTGTATACTGGATGTACTGTATACTGGATGTACTGTACTGTATATTGGATGCACTGTATACTTATGTGCTGTATACTGGATGTACTGTACTGTATATTGGATGTACTGTATACTGGGTGTACTGTACTGTATACTAGATGTACTGTACTGTATACTGGATGTACTGTATATTGGATGTACTGTACTGTATATTGGATGTACTGTGTACTGGATGTATTGTACTGTATATTGGATGTACTGTATACTGGATGTACTGTATACTGGATGTACTGTATACTGGATGTACTGTACTGTATATTGGATGTACTGTATACTGGATGTACTGTACTGTATATTGGATGTACTGTACTGTACGTCATCACTCCAGCCTGAGTTCTATAGAGGTCTATGCTCTATGTATTGTACCATATCTGGTGTTTTGGGTGTTATGTGACTGTAGTAATGGGGGCGAGAGGTAGTCACAGCTATGTCAGAACTAGTCATAGGATATACAGTAATTGTGTGCATATAATGTACAGGTGTCGGGACCATGAGGCAGAAGATTCCTACGTCCCCTGCAGCCTGGCGCTCCTTAATGCCCAGCTTCAGTATGTCTGGCGGTTCCATGGTTCTATCCTCAAGGTAAGGACGCCATCGATGAAACCCAGTGGTGAGCGATAGTGCCAGTGGTGAGCAATAATGCAGAGTCTCACAGGGGGCCATCAGTGCAGAGAACCCTCAGGCCATAGTATGTAGTGAGAGCAGGTAGCTTCCATATGTCCCAAAGGTTAGCTAGATCTTCTGTATGGCTGATTAGGAGACCTCTGGCTCTATGTTCTAAGCCTTGTATGTATAAGTTATAGGGTCTGGCAGAGGTGCATGATGCTGACTGATAAAACCTGTATTCTTAAAGCAGCACAGACCGAACTTCAGATAAACGACCCTAACCTCTACCCAACATCACCGGCCCGGACTCACTGGCAGCTGCTGCCAATTTCCTATTTGAATATTGATCTGTGCTGTTGTGGCATCTCAGACTTTAGCTGAGCTGCAGACACTGCAGGGGTCAATATAGGGAAACGTTTTACCTCGAGCCATGCAGCCTTATCAGTGAGTGGGGGATCCCTGGTATTATGGAGACAGAGATCAGAGATCACAGTGTGAGGGCAGCAGGACAAGAGGTTTGAGTCTTAGGAGAGGACTATCTGGGTGAGTGGTAGGAAACCACGTGAGGCAAAAGGCCCCCCCCAGTGATGAGTCTATGAGAAATCCCGTTTAGATAGACTGCAGAGAGCCCCCACTGAATAGGGGGAGAACACACCAATAAGCAGAGTCCTAGTAGGCTTCTGTGGCACTACTGGTCCCAGGACACCCTGGTAATGTATTGCTGTCCCATCATTGTTTTTGCTGCGGGTGAAGGGAAATGCTGAACTGATATAACTTATATGAATATTGTGTTGGAGAGAGGAGAACAAGGATAGAATGTGATTGCTGTGATATCCCTGTCTGAACTTTAAATAAACTGGTGTTTGTGATGAGATGGCCTGGTTTAACCCATCCTTACCCTCCACTGCCATACCCAGCACGGCCCGGGTATCACACTATAGGCCCACATCTGCCGCCACTGCTTGGTACTGTATCTACATGCACAACACTTTTGTTGGTAAGCTGCTCAATCAGAGGTCTGTCACTCAGGTGCCAAAAGGGAAGGGTAATTCTGGTTAGGAAAACAACATTTTGTATCCCAATTGCACACTGAGTGAGAAAATAACTACATAATAATCAGATAATACAGAGATCTTGGTTGCATATACTGTATATAGGGCTAAGCCCCCAGGCCGTACGTCAAGGCATCTCTGTCACTGGGGGTCCCTAATACTGGGTATGGGTCTGGGGTGTGGCCCCCCAACATGCCGACACAGGCTGAGTACTCCAGGGCAGCACACAAATGAAAATTAGTAGGGGTTAATAAGAAGCACATAAGTGCTATATAGGGAAGTGAAGGTGTGGTTAAAATACAAAATATATACAATGTGATAGGAAAAATAAGTGTTAATAAAGTGTTAGGGTGTGCCAACCTGGAGCAGACCAGCCATACCAACACAGGGGGCACCGCACCCCCAAACCCATCCCATTAGCAGTAACATATATGTCTGGGCTTAATAGCCCAGTGTAAGGCCACATGATAATGGCGTTATCTACATCTACTTTATCTCTCTCCAAGGCTGATTTAGAAAAATGATATTTAGAAGCTGGTTGGCTGATATTTTATCTCCACCCAGGGCTTAGTACATAAACCTCTTAAGCTGGGTACACACTAATAGATATATGTACAGACGGATTGGGCAGTGTGTGCTCCATAAAGGCTGCCTGATCCATCGGGACTGACATCACAAATGAGTGGGTCCACCCACCCACCATCACCGGCCGCTCGCTGCACAGCTATATGGGTGGTCGGTGGATCGCCTGTACACACAGCACAATGCACCAATATATATTTAGATGTATCGGGCATCGGTTGTGTTGCACAGCTGATGCAATATATCGGAATGACGCCATTCACAGATATAGTGATGGTACACACTGACTGATGGTGCCCTTCAATCGAATGTCTGATATATTGGTCATGGTGTAAGCACCTTTACAGCTGGTGGAGTTATGACTGCTTAGGAGACCTAGTGGCACATTTATCATGGACCACACATTACATAGATGTTAGTCCATCGAGTTCAACCTATCTGACTTGTAACTAACATTAAATGCAATCTGAACGGTATTATACCAGCAGTCCTCCTACATTGCGGATGTGCTGTGATAACATCGGCTCAACTCGCAATGCGACAATTGACTACATCGCATGGATGACAGAAAGAAAGTTCTGTCCCTGCACTGGGTCTCTGCACCATATTGGGGTATTTTTCATTAAAATTACCCCAACATTAGCTGCACATGTGCCGCCAACATCACCAAATGAACCAGCTGTGCACCCATGATTCCATGATCCCCCCCCCACCCCCCACACCTGTGTGATAAACACCAGTGAGGTGAAACGCGTTGGTGGAGTAATCTGTAGTCTGGAAGCGTCCGGCATAGTACTTAGTTCTATAGCACCAGCATACTCAGCAGCACTGTACTCTGCGTGTACTCTCACCATGCGGATGACATTAACCTTCTCACTATTGGTTTTGTTCCAGTGTTCCAGCGCAGCCGCCATTGCCGTTGTCACCGCGCTCAGTTTGATGACGATCTTTGGGAGATTACAGAATGTGGCCCGGAACCTTCAGCTGTCTGTGTGAAGAGACGTCTGTGATGTCAGCAGTATGCTCAGCTGTCTGTGTGAAGAGACGTCTGTGATGTCAGCAGTATGCTCAGCTGTCTGTGTGAAGAGACGTTTGTGATGTCAGCAGTATGCTCAGCTGTCTCTTATCATCCTATCATGTCAGTGCCTTGAACTCTCTGCAGGGGGCTATCTCTTCTCACACTCAGGACTGTTATACTGAGGGATCTGCACCCATGATATCTGTTGGCGGCAAAACATTTTTCCCAAAAATATTTTTTCATCACCTTCAACCACATTTTTATTTATTTTTCTGCCAGTTCTACTTATGCGCTGATCTGCTCTGCTCAGGGATACGCCGCTTCAGAGAATGGGGCCTCCCTCACCAGGCGCTCCTGGAGGTAGAGAACTATAGAAATAGTGATACAGCTGCTTCTATCGGGGACAGTGGTGGCCGGACCATGTAGCTTCTCCTACGGACTCTGGGCCAGATGTACTAAGCTTCACATGTGATAAAACAGCCAGCCAATCAGCTCCTACCTGACATATTGCAGGCTGTGTTTGAAAAATATCAGGCAGGATTGGTTGTTTATCACTCGCCATTTTATCACTTAGAAAGATTAGTGCATCTGGGACTCTATTTCATACGGGACTTCTTTTTGTTGGCGGATGTTTTTGTTAAATAAATAATTGAAAGTACATTCTGTAATGGTTCTTTTGCTGCATAGACAATAGACATTAGATTGATCCAGCCTTATATCTTGGTGAGAACTGATTGCTAATTGTGCCATGGTATGTAACAGCACTGAATTCTTACATTACTATGGGGAGAGAGGTAAAGTACCAGCCAATCAGTAATATGTTTGCCTTATTCTCAAAAACCCAATTTTGGGGGTTAGCTGCAAACATTAAGTACCCCCGGCGTGTATGATGCAGGGACTGTATCTCTGATACCACCTGCCATAACTGCAGTCCCGCTGCCAGATGCACACTCGCAAAAACACATTCTCTCTTTAATGGGCAAAACCCTGCTGCACTGCAGGTGGGGCAGATGTAACAGGTGCAGAGAGAGTTGGATGTGGGTGGGGGGTGTACTTCAAACTGATATCTATATTACAGTGGAAGAATAAAGCAGTCAGTATTTAATCTGCACAGAAACAAAATAACTCCCCCAAATGTATCTCTCTCTGCACATGTTACATCTGCCCCACCTGCAGTGCAGCATGGTTTTGTCCATTAGTGAGAGAATTTGTTTTTGTGAGTGAAGCAGAATCAGGCCCAGACCCCCCCGGCGGCCGGCTGAGAACATCGCAGTGACTGGCTACTTTTGGAGCCCTGTCCCTGCGGACGGGGGATGATACATCTCTGCGATAGGATTGCATATTACAACGCGATCCTGGGTGGTAATATTCCGCGAACTGTGACACCAAATCTTCAGACACAGAAACGTTGTGCAATTAAACAAAAATGTACAAATACTTTTTATTTGTTAAATATATATTTTTTACAGTTTACAAATATTTAAAAATACAAATGTTAATACAGACAGAAAACCAGAAGTGTCAGCCATTCGGTGATTGTGGCGAAACGCGTTCCTCTCCTTCAGACATTCAACATTTGATAGAATTTGACACTGGTCTAAAATCTTTTGGGATCACCTCTATGAAACATGATTTGTTTGTTGGGGGTAATAGTAACATTACAATGAAATCTGCAATCTAAACATTAAGTTCCGGTAACAGAGGTGTCATCCCTTCAGTAAGTGTCCATGAGTCCACTACAACATGTCTGGTAAGTGCTCTTGTGTCAGTCTAACATAAACAGGGACTATTTTTGGAAATCATTTTTGTATCACTGTATTGCTAAAACGTATTTTAACTGTAATAAGTGATCATGGTGAGGTTCCCATAGCTGAAATGCCCTTTGCGGAGACACGTCATCATTATCAACTTTGGCTATTTGGAAGGCGCCACAAACACAAGTCAGAGAAATGAGTCATAGAAAATATAAATCACACATAAATACTGTATATAGGTGAGGAAGGAGGCACAGATATGAGACCGCAGATAGAGAAGTGCCCCTGCCGAGACAATAAGAGGGAGGGGTGGAAGGATAAAGGCTGCCGAGGGAGTAGTGTCTGGCATGGCTACAGGGAAGAGGCTGGGAGAGTCTGGTCAGTTACCAAAGGGGAGAGAAGTGCAGAAGCGTGTCAGGTGGTTGTCAGATAATTGGCGAGGAGCAGGTCTTCTAGGGTGTGAAGGAGAGTATCTTGATAAGGTTGGAGATGTATGAAGAGGAGGTAATGGAAGGATTGTAGTTTGGATTTCATTAATAAAATGTATCTGGTCACAGGAGTTGTTCATGGTATAACATTGCCGGAGAGTTGGGGAAAGTACATAAACTTGTCCAGGAGGTAAGAGAAATGTGGGCTAATGATTTTATTACAAGGAGATGACATGTCCTAGTGACTGTGTTAGGAGTAGAAGACATCTCCCAGGGACTGTGTTAGGAGAAGAAATCTACTAGTGACTATGTTAGGAGTAGAAGACATCTCCCAGAGACTGTGTTAGGAGGAGAAGACATCTCCCAGATACTGTGTTAGGAGGAGAAGACATCTCCCAGATACTGTGTTAGGAGAAGACATCTCCCAGACACTGTGTTAGGAGGAGAAGACATCTCCCAGGGACTGTGTTAGGAGAAGATATCTCCCAGGCACTGTGTTTGGAGAAGACATCTCCCAGGGACTGTGTTTGGAGAAGACATCTCCCAGAGACTGTGTTAGGAGGAGAAGACATCTCCCAGAGACTGTGTTAGGAGGAGAAGACATCTGTGTTAGGGACTGTGGGACTGTGTTAGGAGGAGAAGACATCTCCCAGGGACTGTGTTAGGAGGAGAAAACATCTACCAATTCTTGTGTTAGGAGGACCAGTATACCAGCTAGCATTATTTCCAGGGAATTCATCTTCATCCAGGAGCTGGTGGCTGTAGAGTAACACAGAACAGTAATTATGTGATGGTGAGAAATAAGGGGTAATTATAAGCAGAACAGTCTCCTGAGAGCAGGTTCCTTTATTACCTGAATTGAACGGGCACCACTTCGATTTACATCTTCTGTCTGTGAAACACAAGTATGATGTTACTGTTACAAGGTTGCAGAATGGACAGCAAACACCGTATGTATCCACACAGCCCACTATGACAGGATCGCAGAGCTGCGTACCTGCTGTATCCACAGCCGGAGGGATAGGGGTGGTGCATAGTTACATGCAGCGGATATAACATGAGTGGATATCAGCATTTATATACTAAGCCTTGGAGAGAGATACAGTGTATAGAGATAGAGTATCATCCAAAAACCACAGCCTGTAGCATGGCAGCTAGGACCTGGTTTTCTGCTACTATATATCTCTCCAAAGCTTAGTACAGTGGTTCCCAACCCTGGTCCTCAAGTACCCCCAACAGTACATGTTTTCCAGGTCAACCAGCAGGTGCACGGATTATCCAGGCACATTTTAAAAGATCCACAGGTGGAGCTAATTATGTCACTGATTCTGTGTGGAGACCTGCAAAACGTGCACTGTTGGGGGTACTTGAGGGCCAGGGTTGGGAACCACTGACTTAGTACATAGACCCTTTAATTCCATGCATGAAGTGCAATTGAGGTCCACTATGTGTTATGTATAATGCATTTATCATATATTGTAAGTCCTATGACTGAGGGCTGGTGACCCAGAAACACGTGCGGATATCCTCAGGGTGGTGTCATGGTGCACTTTATGTCTATCGTGTATTGTCACATCTGTTGTATTGTGATTGTCACTGATGGTTCTCAGCACCCATAATCCTATTGCTGTATACAATGATACCGCCTGGAAGTGTCATATACCACAGGCAAGGCGATGGGCTCCAAAAGGAAGGGAAGGTGGAAGAGACGCGCCAATGAGGAGATTCCAGACTCAGGAGAGTGAGGCCTTGCAGTCACATGGGAGAGGAGAAAGCACTGGGCCTTATCTCTGAGCAATGCAACTGGCGCTGATTGGATCAATATAAAATATACCCCACGTACCAGCGCCAATCGTGTACTAAGAAACTCCATTACCACCAGGTCAGTGGTGATGTCCAACTCCACCAGCAGTGGCCCAATGCAATAAGTAGCCATACACTTACTGGTACTTGTTTCCTAGCACGGCGCTCGCCACACTATATAAAATCAACTCCACGCCGACGTGGATAGTGGGGGTATGAAAAGGTCAGAGGACGCGTACCGCCGTCCCTCACGGGCTCGCTGCGCTCGCCACGCTTTGGGTTGACGTTGATCGTGGCATTAACAATGGGGGGGGCATACAATGAAAAATGGGGTCTGGGGGGCATTTAACATTGGGGCCAATGTAAAATCGGGTCAGTGGGGACGATCGCGTCGCATGCGATTTGGTTGCTCCTCAACCTCATCCATCCAGAAACCGCACTGTCCAAACAAAGCACCATGGTTCAAGCGGAGCTGTAAGCTCGTGGTCTTTTAAAGTACTGAGCAGAACCCTGAAATTAATCATCGGCAATGAAGGATTGCTGTCATTGTGCTGCTGGCTGGAGATTTCCAGCACACTATGACAAGGGGAACTCAACTGACAAATTCTGTGGTGCCCCATTTGGAATCTCTTGCTTAGGAAGAACATGAGGGTCCTTGTGAGGGGTGAAGTATCCACTGGGTAATTCTCCAAACTCCAACCAATATAGGGGTTTTGTAGTGCCACTGAAGGGTTTGGCCAGGGTGGAGGTAATTGGCTGCACCCAGGTGTCACCCACTGTGGGTTGCCACAAAAATGGCGGCTCCTGCACCAGCATCTGTCACATTGTAGGAGCCTTCACATCATACACAGAAGTCTCCGGGGGCAGCCCGCATCTCCTGGATCACCGAAGTGATGGAAATGGGAGTTGGGGCAAGCCCCTCCCATGTAGCCACACTTCATTACGCGCCACGCACCACACTGGGTTTCATACAGGTAAGGAATACTCCCTAAATAATAATTTATTCAATTTTATTTTTTATTTTTATTTATATATATTTTTTTCAGTTTTTTCATGTATGCATACATATATGTTTTTTTAGAACTATATTGAATTATTATTGTGTAAAATAAAATGTATACTTTTTTAAACCGTTGAGTATACCTTATTGAAGCAGCTAGCGCCGGCATACCCCCTCTCTTTGTAACTATTTTTGTTGGGCCTGACAACCCAGTGCCGGCTGCTCAGTGATAGCGCACCACTCAAAACCCCTTTTTCCTCAAGGAGTTCTCCCTAAAGGCCTGCTTTACAAATGACCATCAACAAGTCCCAGGGGCAGTGGCTGAAGATGGCAGGGGGATTGACTACAGATGGAGCTGGCCTTATTATTGCTGGCGGAGCGCCAGGACCGTGTCCCTGGCGATCCGCCAGCAATCTGGCGCTCTGGCTGAATGAGACGCTCGTGCGTCTCCCACGCACGAGCGTCTCAATAGCCGGGCGGCGAGGCGGCGCGGCGGGTGCAGTCCTGCCCGTCTCCAGCTTCAGGGAGACGGGCAGGGCTGCGGGGGGCTGCGGGGGGGCGGTGTGGACCGGCGGGGACCCGGGGAAGCCGGCGGGGACCCGGGCAAAAGCACCGTCGGAACGGGACGCGCGTGCACCTCGTGCACGCGCGTCCCCTTCCGACATACAGATGGCGCGGGGCGGGGGATGGCGGGTGGCGAGTCCTCCGCCATCCCCAGCAAAGACAAGCCCGGCGCCATCTGTATAACAGGCCTGGCTAACCTGTGGCTCTCCAGCAGTTGTGAAACTACACATCCCAGCATGCCTTGCCACAGTTTTAGCATTCCAAATTAGCAAAACATGGAAATGCATGCTGGGACTTGTAGTTTCACAACAGCTGGAAGGCCACAGATTGGCCAGGACTGGACTATAAGGAAAACTGCTTCTCACGTGGGCTGTTCTACATAGCCTACTGAAGAGTGACTTCACCAAGCAGCCTGGTGATCCTAGCACCCCCTGAGGGGAGAACCACCATCGTGGTTTCCATAGAGATCCTTCATTAGAGTCTTATAACCCATTCTCCATTCATTCATATTCAAAAATGTTTCACTATCTTTTTAATTTTGACGTTACCCCATTCCTATAACCTAGAGGCATAAAAGAAAAGTAAGCATATAAATTAAGGTGGGATGAAGGAAACAGAAACAGTAAATATCAAAGTAAAAATCGGGCAAATCTGTAAATATACAGTATACAGCCCAGTCTGGGGTTTTTGTATTACGCTCCATTCTAGTATCAGGACATATGTACTATTCTGGAAGATCCTGACGCCATCTGTCAGCATGGTGGAGGTAATGTGATGGTCTGCGGCTGCTTTGTGATGGTAAGGTGGGAGATGTGTACAAGGTGCTGGAAGATCCTGACGCCGTCTGTCAGCATGGTGGAGGTAATGTGATGGTCTGCAGCTGCTTTGGTGCTGGGCAGTGGGAGATGTGAACAAGGTGCTGGAAGATCCTGACGCCGTCTGTCAGCAGGGTGGAGGTAATGTGATGGTCTGCGGCTGCTTTGGTGCTGGTAAGGTGGGAGATGTGTACAAGGTAAAGGGGATTATGAATAAGGAAGGCTATCACTACTGTTTGCAGTGCCATACCGTACCCTGTGGACAGCGCTTGGTTGGAGCCAATTTCCTCTTCCAACAGGACAATGACCCAGTGCACACCTCCAAATGATGCAAGAACTATGTAGGGAAGAAGCAGACAGCTGGTATTCTGTGTGTAATGGAGTGGCCAGAGCAGTCACCATATCTCATCCCCACTGAGCTGTTGTGGGAGCAGCTTGACCGTATGGTGCGCAAGAAGTGCCAATCACACCAATCCAACCTGTGGGAGGAGCTTCAGGAAGCACAGGGTGAGACTTGTTCAGACTAACTCAACAAATTACCAGCTAGAATACCAATGGTCTGCAATGCTGCAATCGCTGCAAAAGGAGCATTCTCTGATGAAAGGGCAAAATTATTACTTCAAATAAATATCATTATTTCTAACCTTGCCAATGCACTGTCTATATGTTTTATTCATTCTGCAAATCATATGACAAATAAAAGTCAGTTTTCATGGAAAACACGAAATTGTCTGAGTGAACCCAAACCTTTGAATGGAAGAGTACATCTATCTGTGCATGTAAAGAAAATGATAGCACCCCATCTATAGCATGGTATGATGGGAGACAATACAAAAATAGGAGACAGAAGACATACATGAGGACACATGGTAGAACATACATGAGAGTCTCCTCTGTCACATGGGGAGAGAGGACATCTCACTCACCTTTCACGAGCTCACAGTTGTAGACACTAGACTTCTCCAGAGACTTCAGGGTTATGAAATTCCTTTCTCTATCCTTGGTGAAGTTGGTCACCTTAAACTTCTCATAGGGTGGAATAAGCACCTCATCCTCCCCTGGGAAGAAGGAGTAGTTCTTGATGTTGACACCATAGCAGGTATTGATGTTAAAGAAGGTGTCCTCTCCAAACAAGAGAGCACTCTCGTCATTGGTAGAAGAAGAAGTGAACTGTCCAAAGCGCATGGTTTTCTTTGGGTCAGACTTGAACTTTATTCCTCTTATCCCCCTGTAGACCCTGTAGCAAGCCGGAGTTTCTATCACGTCCAGCAGCTGAAGAGCTTTGGTCAGGTAATAGTGCAGGACCTTAAAGTTGAAATTCCTCAGGTAATACTGGTGGGATCGCCCGGCATCTCTGACGGCTTCATTGAAGACCTTGTGCAGAGGACCATTTATGGTGTAAGCAAGCAACGCTATAGCATACTCATCCTTGAATCCCTTAGGCATCAAGTCTCGTCCCTTCTTCTTCTCCTCCCATTTAAATGTAGCTGTGTCCCAGGCATCGGCAAACTCCTTATTTGTAGAATACTCAAGTTTGAAGAGTTGAGGGATCTCGGCTTCCATCTGATCGCTGCATCCTTTGTACTGATCATCAAAGGAGGAATCCGCCATGTCCAGGACTAAATCTTTACTGGAGAAGACATCTCTCCTAGACATCCGTCTACCATCCACCTGGCACAGATATCAAAACATGGTCACCATCCAAGGCCCAGCATCCTGCCATACAGCCAGCAGGAGGGGCAGGGTTAGAGGCAGAATAACAGCTGTACAAGAGGGGGGCAGGGTTACAGGCAGGAGGAGGGGCATAGAGGCAGAATAACAGCCATACAGCTGGTGTGAGGGGGAGGGGCTACAAGCAGGAGGAGGGATATAGAAGATTAATAAAAGCCATACAGCCGGCATGAGGGTTACAGGCAGGAGGAGGGGTTTAGAGGCAGAATAACAGCCATACAGCTGTCATGAGGGGGCGGGGTTACAGGCAGGAGGAGGGGTGTAACAGAATAACAGCTGAATAACCTGTATCAGGGGGACCAGAGCTACAGACAGGAGGAGGGGTATAGAAGATTAATAAAAGCCGTACAGCCGGCATGAGGAGGTGGGGTTACAGGCAGGAGGAGGGGTATAGAGACAGAATAACAGCTGTGCAGCCGGCATGAGGAGGCGGGGTTACAGGCAGGAGGAGGGGTATAGAGGCAGAATAACAGCCATTCAGCCAGCATGAGGGGTGTGGGGTTACAGGCAGGAGGAGGGATATAACAGAATAACAGCCATACAGCCGTCATGAGGGGGTGGGATTACAGGCAGGAGGAGGGGTATAAAAGCAGAATAACAGCTGTACAGCCAGCATGATGGGGGCGGGGTTACAGGCAGGAGGAGGGGTATAGAGGCAGAATATCAGCTGTGCAGCCGGCATGAGGAGGCGGGGTTACAGGCAGGAGGAGGGGTATAGAGGCAGAATTTCAGCCAGCATGAGGGGTGTGGGGTTACAGGCAGGAGGAGGGATATAACAGCCATACAGCCGTCATGAGGAGGTGGGGTTACAGGCAGGAGGAGGGGTATAGAGGCAGAATAACAGCTGTGCAGCCGGCATGAGGAGGCGGGGTTACAGGCAGGAGGAGGGGTATAGAGGCAGAATATCAGCTGTGCAGCCGGCATGAGGAGGCGGGGTTACAGGCAGGAGGAGGGGTATAGAGGCAGAATTTCAGCCAGCATGAGGGGTGTGGGGTTACAGGCAGGAGGAGGGATATAACAGCCATACAGCCGTCATGAGGAGGTGGGGTTACAGGCAGGAGGAGGGGTATAGAGGCAGAATAACAGCTGTGCAGCCGGCATGAGGAGGCGGGGTTACAGGCAGGAGGAGGGGTATAGAGGCAGAATTTCAGCCAGCATGAGGGGTGTGGGGTTACAGGCAGGAGGAGGGATATAACAGCCATACAGCCGTCATGAGGAGGTGGGGTTACAGGCAGGAGGAGGGGTATAGAGGCAGAATAACAGCTGTGCAGCCGGCATGAGGAGGCGGGGTTACAGGCAGGAGGAGGGGTATAGAGGCAGAATTTCAGCCAGCATGAGCGGTGTGGCAGGAGGAGGGATATAACAGCCATACAGCCGTCATGAGGGGGCGGGGTTACAGGCAGGAGGAGGGGTATAACAGAATAACAGCTGAATAACCTGTATCAGGGGGACCAGAGCTACAGACAGGAGGAGGGGTATAGAAGATTAATAAAAGCCGTACAGCCGGCATGAGGAGGTGGGGTTACAGGCAGGAGGAGGGGTATAGAGGCAGAATAACAGCTGTGCAGCCAGCATGAGGGGGCGGTGTTACAGGCAGGAGGAGGGGTATAGAGGCAGAATAACAGCCATTCAGCCAGCATGAGGGGGGTGGGGTTACAGGCAGGAGGAGGGATATAACAGAATAACAGCCATACAGCCGTCATGAGGAGGCGGGATTACAGGCAGGAGGAGGGGTATAAAAGCAGAATAACAGCTGTACAGCCAGCATGATGGGGGCGGGGTTACAGGCAGGAGGATGGGTATAAAAGCAGAATAACAGCTGAATAACCTGTATCAGGGGGACCAGAGCTACAGACAGGAGAAGGACTAGGGAGGCAGAAAACCGGTCTGGAGACCTCATTCTCATCTTCCAGTACTGAAACAGGGAGACAGAAAGGCAATATAACCCATATTATATACAGAAATGGTGGCATTATTCCATATAACGTACTCATCCTGCGGCTAATAGAAATAACCAGGGCATTCATATAAACTGACAGTTTTTAATGGTGGTGTTGGGGGGGCGGTGGTGGTAGTGGTGGGGGGAAATGGTAGTGGTGGTGGGGGCGGTGGTGGCGGTGATGGTGGTAGTGGTGGGGGCAATGGTGTTGGTGGTGGGGGGCGCGGTGGTGGTGGTGACGGTGGGGGTGATGGTGGGGGGGTGGTGGCGGTTGTGAGGGGGTGGTGGTGACGAATTTGGGAGAGCGGCAGTGGTGGTGATGGGGTGGTGGTGATGGGGGAGTGGTAATGAGGGGCAGTGGTGGGGTTGGTGGTGAGGGGATATGATAGGGAACACATCGCATGTCAGAGAGGGGATTCAGGCGTTTGCTACGGTGCCCAGATGACACCATTATGTAGAGAATTCCCGGGCACACAGGCCTGCATGCCCCCTTCTACCCCAGCTCTGGTTACCGCAGCAACGTGACCTGCATCGGGCCAGGCTGAGATGACGCTTCCTGCTTATCACAGGTGTTATATGGGGGGTGTATACGAAACACGGTATCCCCGATGTTGTGTATATACCTGCATCGCATCATATTGTATCACTGGCACACTACACAATGGGCCGCAAGCACATGCACCGGGTGCAAAACCCTCTGGGACCCTCACACATGTGGAAATACAGCGTGGACAGGCAAGTACTGGATGGGGCCTATTCAGACCGGCTCGCTAGGCTGCATGTTATCACTGCCTGGTGAGCAGATACTGTAAATGCCACCCTGCTGAACGCATGTTTCAGTGCCAATTTCAATGTTAGCAATGCCCATTTCCTGTGCTGCCAGGATTTTATTTTTGTTTTATTCGCCTACCATCGAATGATTTATCTCCCCTTCGATAATAAAGGTCAGTCTGAAATTACTTTTATTCCCGCTGCTGTTTGCTGAAAAGGGGGCGGGGCGCTGATGTCAGGTGATGTCAATGATGTCAGCCACCCGCCTGCATACCTAGGGGAACGCCCATTAAATGCTGAGCGTTCCCCTGCCCGCCCCCTTCCCTCCCACTATGGAGCGAATGGCTCGGCGAGGCACATGCGCAGACCCTGACCATTGGGGAAGGGGCCAAATTCGGACTGGAAAGAACTAGTAGGGATCTGAACAAATAACACAGAAGTCTGTGTATGGTGTAGGATCAGACAGTAAATGAGCTTATATAGGGGACACTTACCTGCCGTCCGGCCGTATACAGTAGGCAGCTGTGTCCTCTCCCTGGTGCCAGTCACAGCCGGGCCCTTGGCACAGAATGGAGCAGAGATATACAAGAAGCAGAGAGTTTGTTCTTAATATAGAAACACACAGACGGCAACAGGTTCTGTGTAAGTGTCACAGTCAGATGTCCCCTCTGTCACGGGGCGGCGGCGGGGGGGATACAGACACTGCTAGAGCCATGGATGTGACAGGAGAACCTGAGAATATATTGGAGAATTGAAATGTTCCCCATACAGTAACTTTGTAAGGCGGCCGCTGGGTCCTGCGAGCAGCAGGACACATGGGAAATAATGGGGGGCAGCTGCTGATATCCTGATTCACAGCTGACTACATATTACACATACAGACATTACATACAGTACCCCAGTAACAGACAGGGCCCAGATGCCGATATCCTGATTTACACCTGACTACATATTCATACCTCCCAACAGTCCCTATTTTAAGCGGGACAGTCCCAATTATTAGGGCCTGTCCCGCTGTCCCACCCGCGGGCGGCAGTGTTCCGCGGTGAGGGGGGGCTGTTGGGAGTCCCCCCTGTCGGCTGCTACGCACAGCGTCTATTCCCGCAGCCAGGGGGCTGGGGCATGGCTAGAGGCTCACAGAGCCTCTGGGTCATGCCCCCATAGCGGCAAAATGGGGGCGTGGCCTCGCGGGAGAGCCGCGAGTATAGGCCACGCCCCCTGAAATTTCAGCAGTGTCCCGGGTCCGGCGACAAGAAAGTTGGAAGGTATGCATATTACAGGAAAGAAAGTATTTGTCCAAGTATGTGCGCAATAAAATCAATGTGCAGCTATTCACCAATTCACCAGGTAGAAACACCTGAGACTACCAAACATACATAGGCAAAGACAGAGGGTGAATTGGAAGTAACAGCGCTCACAGATAACCAAGCAGTATTTACAACCTGATACCAATATACAAAACCAATATGGATTTGGCGAGGTTCATAGGTGTATTTGCGGGAGTATATCAATCTCCAGATTCTTTCTATTACAAACATATGGAAGACATAATAGAAAGCAACATAGTGCAATTCAGTAAAATAAAGCAGAAGGTTTTAATTTGAGTCGGATACACTCACAATAAAATCACTTGTAAAACAGCATTGAAAATGTGTCACCCAGGACAAACAGCATACAGATGGTAACAGCGTTATAGTCCCTCAGGCTGGGTCCCTTGATCTGGAATACAAGGGGGGCTCAGCAAGGTCTCACCGCTCAGCAGTACTCTGTCCACGGGTCCACAAGTCCACACAAGCATGCAATCACGCTTAAACGCGTTTTCGGAACGAATCCTTCATCAGAAGCGTAATTTGCATGTCCAAACCAGGGCATTTATATACCCCAGTGATCCTAAAACATGTGTACAGCATTTGCCGCTAATCGGCACACAGCGTCCGGTCTCCGAGTGAAATCCAAGATGGCGATGCGTTCCAAAGGCCCGGAAATACGTCACTGCATGCGTTTCAAATGGCGGAAGTGGTCATCTGAAGCTGCTGTCAGACGGCTGTGCGCTCCATCCAGACAGCACTTGCGTTCCAGCTCATATCAGACTGTGAATTTCGCTTTGGAAAATCTTTTATTCGTTGCTAATCCTTCACAGGGAGATCGGATGCTGCTCACAGTATACATCTAAAAGATATTAATAAAAAACAGCATAAAGATACATGAAACATTTATTGCACATCCCGGCACCATTTCTATATCTAAAGATAGTGACTGGAGACACGGAAAAGAAGTATAGTGGGATAAATACCTAATTAAGGAATGGTTTCAATTCAAATTCAGTGTTAAGACCTCTAGGTGTTAATGTGCCCAGATTATAAATCCAGCGCATCTCTGTCCTAGAGAGTCTTTTCGCCAGATCATTAGAACGGCTTTTTGGTAATACTTGCTCTATTGCGCAAAACTAATAATTTGACATTCATTAGAATTATGAACCAATCTTAAGTGTTCAGGGACACTGTGTGTCTGTAGCTTTTTTCTGATATTGTAGATGTGCTCAGCGATGCGGGCCTTCATCTGCCGACAAGTCTTTCCAACATATGCTAAGCCACAACTACACTGTAGCACATACACAATATTCCTGGAATGGCAAGTCAGGAATTGTTTGATTAGGTAATGAACTCCATTAACAGCAAATTGTTCTATCTTTTTTTCATTTGATTTAACTGTCCTACATGCCAGACAGGACCCACAACGATGGAATCCAATTGTCCTGATTGTCTGGCGAGGAACACTGTCTGTGGAGCTATGAACTAAATGATCCCTAAGCGAAGGTGCTTTCTTGTATATAAATTGCAGCTTTGATGGCAATTGCGCACCGATGATAGGGTCATTTTGAAGTAAATGCCAATTGTTTCGAAATAGTCTTTCCATATCCTTATGGATAGAACTATATTTACTAACAAAGGCCCATTTGAATTTATCATTGGTGGTCTCAGTTTTTTGTTTGACAGACAACAGTGCTGATCTTTCCACTGTATCTATCCTTTCTCTAGCGTTGTCAATCAATACTTTTGAATATCCCTTAACACTAAGTCTTTTTGAGACTTCTTCCAACTGCTCATTACAGATCGCATCATCGGTGCAGTTCCGTTTTATACGGGCAAATTGCCCATATGGAATAGCATCGAGCCAATTTTGATGGTGTTGGCTGGTGGTGAAAATGAAACTATTGGAATCGGTCTCTTTCCTAAAGGTTTTTGTCTTTAGGGCTCCATTTTCCACATAGATTCTCAGATCTAAAAATGATACCTCTTTTTGACTACAGTCAAATGTAAGTTTTATACTGTTAGTGTTATTATTTAAAAATTGACAAAAAAAGGTCTAAGGAGTTCTCATCTCCCGACCAAATAAAACAAATATCGTCAATGAAACGACTCCAGGACACCAGGTCTGCCCCCAGGACGCCACCCTGCCACACTACTTGCTCTTCCCAGTGGGCCATGAATAGGTTGGCGTAGCTGGGGGCAAACCTGGTGCCCATCGCCGTCCCAGTGCACTGCAAGTAGTAAGAACCTTCATGTAAAAAGTAATTATTCGTAAAAATAAATGTAATACTTGCTATTAAAAAAGTTTTCAAAACATTAGTGGACTTTGAACAAATATCAGGATTTAGGATAAATAAGACCAAAACCAATGCCTTAGCATTACATAGAGGGGCAAAGCAAGGGTGGTCGGGAACATTCCCATTTAAGTGGGCAGACTCATTTATTACTTATTTAGGGATTAAAATATCGGCACACTCTAAAGGACCTATATGTTAATAACATCCAGCCCATAATAACGCGTATCCTGGCAGATTTTAAGAGATGGAGATGCCTGCCGCTATCATACATCGGGAGGTGCCACCTGATTAAAATGGTGGCCTTCCCACGATTATTATACTACATGCAGATGTTACCATTATTGATTGGGGAGGCAGATTTGCGAATATTAAACACGGCTATGAGTACCTTTATATGGGCAGGGAAGAAAGCAAGAATTTCTCTATACAAATTAAGTCAGAAGACAAGTGTGGGAGGCATAAATCTGCCATGCATACGGAGTTATGGGCTGGCAGCCAATTATAGGTATGCAGTGGACTGGATTAACAACACAGAAAACTTTGCGAATACAGGACTCGAGCAGGCTTTTTGCCATGAAATCCCTTTAAGTAATTTATTACATACGAGAACAGCAAAATTCCCAGCTAAAATCATGGGGAACCCACTACTGGTCTCTACCTGCAAAGCATGGAGAACCGCTCGGAATAGGCTAGGACTATCCCCATATAACTCAATATTTGTCTCGGTATATTACAACCTAAAAACTCAGGTACCACTTATACAAAATAAGAAAGATATTCATAAGTGGAAGAAGGAGGGGATTAGGATTGTGTTAGATGTATTAGATCGGAAAGATTTGTCAATGTTGTCTTATGAGAGATTAGCAGAGAAATACCCGGAAGCAAACATCCCTAGATTTAGTTACTATCAAATAAGAAGCTACGTATTAAGTATATTAACTAAATTATCAGGGGGCTTGGATACAGTGACAGGCAGAACAATAGCCAGCCAAGTAGCCAGCAGGGGTATCACCACATCCCTACTGTATACACAAATCAGAAAACAATCCCAGGTGGACGACATTCAGACAGAGATGGCAAAATGGAGTAGAGACCTTCCCGGGATATCCTTACAAACCATACTGACCGCATTTGTTAGAACAAATAGAAACCTAGTAACAGCATCATACATTGAGATGCAGTACAAGTTGCTGCATAGGGCATACTATACACCCCAAAAAAAATACCAAATGGGTGTATCTACGGATACAAACTGCTTTAAATGTAAAACACCGGGTGCAGATCTGTATCACTGCATGTATGGTTGCCCAGAAGTACAAAGATACTGGAAGACAGTAGTGGCATATATACAAACTACCTACTGCATTGATATAGAACTTACTCCCGAATGGGCTATATGGGACATAATGACGGTTAATAAACAGAATAAATTGTCACAAGGACAACGGAAACTTGCGGCCAAAATAGCGGCGGCTACACGGAAGACGATCCTCTCACAATGGACAGCCTCAAACACACTATCAATTGCCTTATTAAAACCCAGAATCCTGTACTTATACCAGATGGACTGGACAGAGATGGTTTTGGACAAAGATAGGAGGGTTAAGGGGTTCTTTGACATCTGGTTGCCTCATGTTAAAAGCCTCTCCCCCCTCCCGTTAAAGATTTAATAAGAAAAACGATAACAACAACATCCTGGTATAACACTGAAAGGGAGGCTACTGGTTTAGAACCCTTCTGATAGATAGGGAATAAAACCTTAGGATGGGACCGAGGGGGGGGGGGGGGCACTCGGGACATAGGACAGAGGTGTCCTCTCCCCCTGCTCATCTTATATCTCCACGGCTTCAACCTCCCAGTACCTTTCTCTCTTTGACCAAGTACATTACTCTATGAGGAAAAAGGGGGAGGACATGAGGTAAAAAGTTAAATGTCCCTATAGGTAGAGGGGGATAATATTAGCACCCGCGGGACAAAAATAAGGGTGACATGTAGAAAGGAATATGGGATTTGAAGGTGAATAATTGTGACCGAAACCCGGTGCTGCATAAAGACACCCGCTGGGAAATAGTAGGGAAGGGGTGATACTCACCTAAAATTTAAAATAGGCACCAGCTAGAGATAAAATAACCAATCCCTCACACGGAGGGCTTAAAGAGAAAAGTCACACTGACAAATTAAATAAACAAATAAAGAAGCAAAGGCACGGTTGTGACAGAATAAGTATTTTTAAGAGCAATTGTATCTTTTGGAAGAGACAAAATTAATTAATAGGCATAGAGCACTTATAAGAAAAAAGCGGGAGTCATTATTGTAGCATCGGGGTCCGGATAACTAAATTAATATATGGTAAATATATAAATTGGCAGACAATCAAATCAAATCACCAAGAAGCATAATGTAAAGAATTAGTCATGTAAAAATGCCATCTTATACGCTCCTTTTTTTTTTTTTTTATGTATATGTGTATATATTTATGTATGTGAAAGAATTATAATAAAAAAAAATTATATAAGTAAAAAAGTTTTCAGTGTTTCTGACATTGCACTTTTGTTTAAGAAATACATTACGGCTTCTAAGCCTTTTTCTATGTCTATAATTGTGTACAATGTGCTCACATCCGCAGTACACAACCACTGATCTTTTTTCCATATCACATTTGACAATTTATTTAAAATGTCACCAGTGTCCCTTGTATAGGCTCTGGTTGTGGACACTATCGGTTGCAGATGTGAGTCGACATAGGCAGATAGATTGCTGGTCAAACTGTTACAACCCGAAATAATCGGGCGACCCGGGGGGTTCAGGGGGTCCTTATGCACTTTCGGGAGCACATATATAGAAGGTACACTAGGTTCAGATATGTTGATATACTCAAATTCACCTTTAGAGATTATATTATCTTCCAATGCTTTTGAGGTGAGTTCTAAAAGTGACTTCTTAATCCTTTGGGTGGGATCACCCCTCAATTTTTTGTAAGTGTCACCAGAGTCTATTTGTTTCGATATCTCCGCCAAGTATTGCTCTTTGTGCATAAGGACCACCCCTCCCCCCTTATCCGCCGGTTTAACAATCAGGGATTTATCTTTTTTTAGGGCATTTAAGGCTTCAAACTCTTTTTTAGTCAAATTGGGCCTCTTTTTCTTCTTAATACTTTTTGTTCTATCCGTTATTTTATTCAATTCCTCACATACTATCTTATTAAAGCAGTCGAGGAACGAACCCCTACAATGGGTGGGGTAAAAAGTAGAAGGTGCCCTAAAACCTGAATTGGATGTAGTTGGTTCAGAATTAGTGTTAGAAACGTTAGTAGGGTCTAATTCTTATTGCGCAAAAAAGCGCTTGATTGCCAACTTTCTTATGTATTTCTGTACATCCAAATATAAATCAAAAGATGAGGGGGTAAAGGAAGGAGCAAATTTAAGCCCCTTACTGAGTACACTGATTTCTGCACTAGTAAGAGAACGATCTGTTAGATTAAAAAATTTTGTTTTCATTTCATCATCACTCTCTAAAGTGGGTTCATTATAGTTTAAAGTATTTCTTTTTGTTTTTTTAGAGAAATTGTATTTTCTTTTACCAGATCTTTTACCCCTCCGGTTTTTTTTAGGGATAGACGTTAGTTTATTCTCCTGTTCCTCTGTCCCTGTGATAAAAAAGGAGGTAAAAGAAAATACAATTTCTCTAAAAAAACAAAAAGAAATACTTTAAACTATAATGAACCCACTTTAGAGAGTGATGATGAAATGAAAACAAAAATTTTTAATCTAACAGATCGTTCTCTTACTAGTGCAGAAATCAGTGTACTCAGTAAGGGGCTTAAATTTGCTCCTTCCTTTACCCCCTCATCTTTTGATTTATATTTGGATGTACAGAAATACATAAGAAAGTTGGCAATCAAGCGCTTTTTTGCGCAATAAGAATTAGACCCTACTAACGTTTCTAAAACTAATTCTGAACCAACTACATCCAATTCAGGTTTTAGGGCACCTTCTACTTTTTACCCCACCCATTGTAGGGGTTCGTTCCTCGACTGCTTTAATAAGATAGTATGTGAGGAATTGAATAAAATAACGGATAGAACAAAAAGTATTAAGAAGAAAAAGAGGCCCAATTTGACTAAAAAAGAGTTTGAAGCCTTAAATGCCCTAAAAAAAGATAAATCCCTGATTGTTAAACCGGCGGATAAGGGGGGAGGGGTGGTCCTTATGCACAAAGAGCAATACTTGGCGGAGATATCGAAACAAATAGACTCTGGTGACACTTACAAAAAATTGAGGGGTGATCCCATCCAAAGGATTAAGAAGTCACTTTTAGAACTCACCTCAAAAGCATTGGAAGATAATATAATCTCTAAAGGTGAATTTGAGTATATCAACATATCTGAACCTAGTGTACCTTCTATATATGTGCTCCCGAAAGTGCATAAGGACCCCCTGAACCCCCCGGGTCGCCCGATTATTTCGGGTTGTAACAGTTTGACCAGCAATCTATCTGCCTATGTCGACTCACATCTGCAACCGATAGTGTCCACAACCAGAGCCTATACAAGGGACACTGGTGACATTTTAAATAAATTGTCAAATGTGATATGGAAAAAAGATCAGTGGTTGTGTACTGCGGATGTGAGCACATTGTACACAATTATAGACATAGAAAAAGGCTTAGAAGCTGTAATGTATTTCTTAAACAAAAGTGCAATGTCAGAAACACTGAAAACTTTTTTAATAGCAAGTATTACATTTATTCTTACGAATAATTACTTTTTACATGAAGGTTCTTACTACTTGCAGTGCACTGGGACGGCGATGGGCACCAGGTTTGCCCCCAGCTACGCCAACCTATTCATGGCCCACTGGGAAGAGCAAGTAGTGTGGCAGGGTGGCGTCCTGGGGGCAGACCTGGTGTCCTGGAGTCGTTTCATTGACGATATTTGTTTTATTTGGTCGGGAGATGAGAACTCCTTAGACCTTTTTTTGTCAATTTTTAAATAATAACACTAACAGTATAAAACTTACATTTGACTGTAGTCAAAAAGAGGTATCATTTTTAGATCTGAGAATCTATGTGGAAAATGGAGCCCTAAAGACAAAAACCTTTAGGAAAGAGACCGATTCCAATAGTTTCATTTTCACCACCAGCCAACACCATCAAAATTGGCTCGATGCTATTCCATATGGGCAATTTGCCCGTATAAAACGGAACTGCACCGATGATGCGATCTGTAATGAGCAGTTGGAAGAAGTCTCAAAAAGACTTAGTGTTAAGGGATATTCAAAAGTATTGATTGACAACGCTAGAGAAAGGATAGATACAGTGGAAAGATCAGCACTGTTGTCTGTCAAACAAAAAACTGAGACCACCAATGATAAATTCAAATGGGCCTTTGTTAGTAAATATAGTTCTATCCATAAGGATATGGAAAGACTATTTCGAAACAATTGGCATTTACTTCAAAATGACCCTATCATCGGTGCGCAATTGCCATCAAAGCTGCAATTTATATACAAGAAAGCACCTTCGCTTAGGGATCATTTAGTTCATAGCTCCACAGACAGTGTTCCTCGCCAGACAATCAGGACAATTGGATTCCATCGTTGTGGGTCCTGTCTGGCATGTAGGACAGTTAAATCAAATGAAAAAAAGATAGAACAATTTGCTGTTAATGGAGTTCATTACCTAATCAAACAATTCCTGACTTGCCATTCCAGGAATATTGTGTATGTGCTACAGTGTAGTTGTGGCTTAGCATATGTTGGAAAGACGTGTCGGCAGATGAAGGCCCGCATCGCTGAGCACATCTACAATATCAGAAAAAAGCTACAGACACACAGTGTCCCTGAACACTTAAGATTGGTTCATAATTCTAATGAATGTCAAATTATTAGTTTTGCGCAATAGAGCAAGTATTACCAAAAAGCCGTTCTAATGATCTGGCGAAAAGACTCTCTAGGACAGAGATGCGCTGGATTTATAATCTGGGCACATTAACACCTAGAGGTCTTAACACTGAATTTGAATTGAAACCATTCCTTAATTAGGTATTTATCCCACTATACTTCTTTTCCGTGTCTCCAGTCACTATCTTTAGATATAGAAATGGTGCCGGGATGTGCAATAAATGTTTCATGTATCTTTATGCTGTTTTTTATTAATATCTTTTAGATGTATACTGTGAGCAGCATCCGATCTCCCTGTGAAGGATTAGCAATGAATAAAAGCTTTTCCAAAGCGAAATTCACAGTCTGATATGAGCTGGAACGCAAGCGCTGTCTGGATGGAGCGCACAGCCGTCTGACAGCAGCTTCAGATGACCACTTCCGCCATTTGAAACGCATGCAGTGACGTATTTCCGGGCCTTTGGAACGCACCGCCATCTTGGATTTTACTCGGAGACCGGACGCTGTGTGCCGATTAGCGGCAAATGCTGTACACATGTTTTAGGATCACTGGGGTATATAAATGCCCTGGTTTGGACATGCAAATTACGCTTCTGATGAAGGATTTGTTCCAAAAACGCGTTTAAGCGTGATTGCATGCTTGTGTGGACTTGTGGACCCGTGGACAGAGTACTGCTGAGCGGTGAGACCTTGCTGAGCCCCCCTTGTATTCCGGATCAAGGGACCCAGCCTGAGGGACTATAACGCTGTTACCATCTGTATGCTGTTTGTCCTGGGTGACACATTTTCAATGCTGTTTTACAAGTGATTTTATTGTGAGTGTATCCGACTCAAATTAAAACCTTCTGCCTTATTTTACTGAATTGCACTATGTTGCTTTCTATTATGTCTTCCATATGTTTGTAATAGGAAGAATCTGGAGATTGATATACTCCCGCAAATACACCTATGAACCTCGCCAAATCCATATTGGTTTTGTATATTGGTATCAGGTTGTAAATACTGCTTGGTTATCTGTGAGGTATGCATATTACACATACAGACATTACATACAGTATTACAATAATCCCACCTAACGACCACGGGGGTAAATGTACTAACAGCCCCGATTACGGCCGATCCGCAGTAAGAACAGGTACGACCAAAATTACCGTCATTAAGCATAACCACAAACAGAACCACAAACAGAGCCACAAGCATAACCACAAACAGAGCCACAAACAGAACCACAAACAGAGCCACAAGCATAACCACAAACAGAGCCACAAGCAGAACCACAAGCAGAACCACAAACAGAGCCACAAGCATAACCACAAACAGAGCCACAAACAGAACCACAAACAGAGCCACAAGCATAACCACAAACAGAGCCACAAGCAGAACCACAAGCAGAACCACAAACAGAGCCACAAGCAGAACCACAAGCAGAACCACAAGCAGAACCACAAATAGAGCCACAAGCAGAACCACAAGCAGAACCACAAACAGAACCACAAGCATAACCACAAGCAGAACCACAAGCAGAACCACAAACAGAGCCACAAACAGAACCACAAACAGAACCACAAGCATAACCACAAGCATAACCACAAGCAGAACCACAAGCAGAACCACAAACAGAGCCACAAGCATAACCACAAACAGAGCCACAAGCAGAACCACAAGCAGAACCACAAATAGAGCCACAAGCAGAACCACAAGCAGAACCACAAGCAGAACCACAAGCAGAACCACAAACAGAGCCACAAGCAGAACCACAAACAGAACCACAAACAGAACCACAAACAGAGCCACAACCATAACCACAAACAGAGCCACAAACAGAACCACAAACAGAGCCACAAGCATAACCACAAACAGAACCACAAACAGAACCACAAGCAGAACCACAAGCAGAACCACAAACAGAGCCACAAGCATAACCACAAACAGAGCCACAAGCAGAACCACAAGCAGAACCACAAACAGAGCCACAAGCAGAACCACAAGCAGAACCACAAGCAGAACCACAAACAGAGCCACAAGCAGAACCACAAGCAGAACCACAAGCAGAACCACAAACAGAACCACAAGCAGAACCACAAGCAGAACCACAAGCAGAACCACAAACAGAGCCACAAACAGAACCACAAACAGAACCACAAGCATAACCACAAGCAGAACCACAAGCAGAACCACAAGCATAACCACAAACAGAGCCACAAGCATAACCACAAACAGAGCCACAAGCAGAACCACAAGCAGAACCACAAACAGAGCCACAAGCAGAACCACAAGCAGAACCACAAGCAGAACCACAAGCAGAACCACAAACAGAGCCACAAGCAGAACCACAAGCAGAACCACAAGCAGAACCACAAACAGAACCACAAGCAGAACCACAAGCAGAACCACAAACAGAGCCACAAACAGAGCCACAAACAGAACCACAAGCATAACCACAAGCAGAACCACAAACAGAGCCACAAGCATAACCACAAACAGAACCACAAACAGAGCCACAAGCATAACCACAAACAGAGCCACAAGCATAACCACAAACAGAACCACAAACAGAGCCACAAGCAGAACCACAAACAGAGCCACAAGCATAACCACAAACAGAGCCACAAACAGAACCACAAACAGAACCACAAACAGAGCCACAAGCAGAACCACAAACAGAGCCACAAGCATAACCACAAGCAGAACCACAAACAGAGCCACAAGCATAACCACAAACAGAACCACAAGCAGAACCACAAACAGAACCACAAACAGAACCACAAACAGAGCCACAAGCATAACCACAAGCATAACCAGAAACAGAACCACAAGCATAACCACAAGCAGAACCACAAGCAGAACCACAAGCAAAACCACAAGCAGAACCACAAGCATAACCACAAACAGAACCACAAGCAGAACCACAAGCAGAACCACAAGCAGAACCACAAACAGAGCCACAAGCATAACCACAAACAGAACCACAAGCAGAACCACAAGCAGAACCACAAGCATAATCACAAACAGAACCACAAGCAGAACCACAAGCATAACCACAAGCAGAACCACAAGCAGAACCACAAACAGAGCCACAAGCATAACCACAAGCAGAACCACAAGCAGAACCACAAGCAGAACCACAAGCACACGGAAATCACATTATGTCCTCATTTGGTAGAGACTAAAGAGAAGACTATTTCCGGCAATAAGTGCACGTTTAAGAGAATGCGTTCCACCTAATATGATTTCCGTGCGCTTCACTAAGCCGGAAATGCATTTCTCATGATAGAATACGTCACCCCCCGATACGGAAGTTAGGCACCCTAAACGTTGTATGTATCCATAGTGGTTTGCGTGTCAAAGGCCGGATAATCACAGAGCTCGCAGACACTTCCTGGTACGGAAGTCAGTAACGAATGCGGATCACGCGACGTCACTTCCGTGCGTTCCAGATGCCGGAAGGAGACGGACGAGTCCGCAATTTCTAGTGAAATACAGCCCACTTAATGTTCTATTTCACTATAAGGATAATTGATCCTATATTATTATAATATACACTGGCTCCTATCGAGCATGGGGGTGATATTAATAAGAGTCTGGGAGTTTGACCCCGCTGACAGGAAACTGAGAAGTGTAACCCGGAAGTAGTCTTCAAGTATGGTATAAATAAGCTGCAGGTTCAGTCACTCTGCAGCCTTTAGGAAGACAGCAGTAAGCTGTCGAAACGCGTTGGGAGAGGAGTGACTGACTATTTTTTGTACCTGGGCTGTGGCCGTGTCCACTCCGGGCCACCTCTCAGGTATTTGTTCTCTATTTTTTTATACATTTTTAGTATTTTTCATTGTTCTTATTTATGATGTGATATTAAACTTTGTACATGAGCCTAAAACCGTCCCTATTTTTATTTACACACACTACCCTATGTGTGAGGTGATTGGTCCAAGTTCAACACCATTAAAGAAACCGCTATAGGAACATCACTGCTAATTGCACTGTGAGTAGAGTACGCAAGAGCATACTCTTGGATCCCCAGCACATGGTGTCCTAATATAAAGAAACCTTTACGAACACGGTGTGATAAGATTCCTTGTGAGTTTTGTACGCCATAAAGGTGCCCCATGACACCCCTCAGTGTTGTTCTACAAATACAGTATCTCCCGACAGAGAGATCTCCAGTGACTCTCTATCAACATTGAGGCTGCAAGGATTTCCATATTGCACCTTGGGACTTTCTATATTTTTGTTGTTTCTAGAACCACAAGCATAACCACCACACACAGAACCACAAGCAGAACCAGCCTTGGGATCTTTGAGCTGGTCCTGGTTGCTCACATTCTGGGAAAAATGAAATAGGGTCCACTGTATTCAAGAAACCAGAAGAAGGCTCTTGGACCAGTCCCAGTGGGCCCATTAATGCCCTGCATGCTGTGAATTGTGGTTCTCCAAGTTCCAGCATGCGGGGGAGGCTTGCTAGGCCTTGCAGTGTTTGTCTTGCATAATGTATCTATATACTAACACAGCACGCTGTCTACACTTACAGTATATAGCTTCTGCACAGAAGTATATTAAACTGTTAAATAAAACATACTTATAATCTCTTTGGAGCTTGTGCCTATAACTTGTTTGGGCAGAACTGGTAAGGGCCTGCTGGGATTTGTAGTTCAGAACTGAAAAGGAACAGGTGTCTCTAGCAATATTAGGGATGATTTGGAGTTGGGAACAAAGCATTTGCCAAGTGACCCGTGAAATGTGTCAGTGGGTAATGAGTGCACCTGTGTACCTGCCGGGTGACCTGGGAAACGTGTCAGTGAGTAATGAGTGCACCTGTGCACCTGCCGGGTGACCTGGGAAATGTGTCAGTGAGTAATGAGTACACCTGTGCACCTGCCGAGTGACCTGGGAAATGTGTCAGTGAATAATGAGTGCACCTGTGTAGCTGCCGAGTGACCTGGAAAATGTTTCAGTTAGTAATGAGTACACACGTGCACCTACTGGAAGCCCTGGGAAAGGTGTCAGTGAATAATGAGTACACCTGTGCACCTGTCAGGTGACATGAGAAATGTGTCAGTGAGTAATGAGTATATCTGTGCACCTGCTGGGTGACCTGGGAAATGTGTCAGTGAGTAAAGAGTATATCTGTGCACCTGCTGGGTGATCTGGGAAATGTGTCAGTGGGTAATGAGTATATCTGTGCACCTGCTGGGTGACCTGGGAAATGTGTCAGTGGGTACTGAGTGCAACTTTGCAACTGCCGGTTGACATGGGAATGTGTCAACAACTAATGAGGACATCTGTGCACCTGCAAGATAGCCTGGGAAATGTGTCAGTGAATAATGAGTACTTCTTTGCATAGGTGACCTGGGAAATGTGTCAATAAGTAATGAGTGTACCTGTGCACCTACTGGATGACCTGGGAAAGGTGTCAGTGAATAATGAGTACACCTGTGCACCTGCTGGGTGACATGAGAAATGTGTCAGTGAGTAATGAGTACACCTGTGCACATGCTGGGTGACCTGGGAAATGTGTCAGTGGGTAATGAGTGCAACTTTGCAACTGCCGGTTGACATGGGAATGTGTCAACAACTAATGAGGACATCTGTGCACCTGCAAGATAGCCTGAGAAATGTGTCAGTGAATAATGAGTACTCCTTTGCATAGGTGACCTGGGAAATGTGTCAATAAGTAATGAGTGTACCTGTGCACCTGCTGGGTGACATGAGAAATGTGTCAGTGAGTAATGAGTACACCTGTGCACCTGCTGGGTGACCTGGGAGATGTGTCAGTGAGTGATGAGTGCACCTGCTGGGTGACCTGGGAAATGTGTTAATAAGTAATGGGTACACCTGTGCACCTGCTAGGTGCCCTGGGAAATGTGTCAGTGAGTAATGAGTACTCCTTTGCATAGGTGACCTGGGAAATGTGTTAATAAGTAATGGGTACACCTGTGCACCTGTCAGGTGCCCTGGGAAATGTAAAGGCCCCCATACACTAGCCGATTTTGGTCAGATTTAGGCCAGATCAGTCGGATCTGGCCTAAATCGGACCAAAATCGGCTAGTTTTGATGTCCCCTCAGATCCGATGCGCGGTCCCGTGCGCATCGGATCTGCGTCGGGTGGTCGGACCTGCTGCACGTCCGACCACCCGACTTGGGACCTAGTGGGGCGGTGCGGTGGTGGAGGGAGCAGGGGGGGCTGGGGATGCTGCGAGGGACACAGGCGGCATAGAGCCGGGCGGGGGGAGCCGGGAGCTGTCAGCACTGAATTAAAAAAAAAAAAGCCCATACAATGAATGGGCGGCCTGTGATTGGCTGAGCGCTCTCTCAGCCAGTCAGCAATTGGCTGAGAGAGCGCTCAGCCAATCACAGGCTGCCCATTCATTGTATACAGTAGGCTTTTTTTTCTAGCACTGACAGCTCCCGGCTCCCTCTGCCCGGCTCTATGCCGCCTGTGTCCCCCGCAGCGTCTGTGTCCCCCGCAGCGTCCCCAGCCCCCCTGCTCCCACCAGCAGCCCCCCCCCCCCTGCTCCCCGGGTTTTTTACATGTGATAAATCGAGACGATTTATCACATGTAAAAAATGGCACATCAAGTGCCAATCTAATCAAGCTCCCCCGGGGAGCAGCCGGGGAAGCTCAGGGGGAAGTCGGGGGCGACTTGTCCTAAGGACAAGTCGCCCTAGTGTATGGGGGCCTTAAGTTGTTAGGGACCCCGAGGACCAATGTGGAAATCTATGGTCTAGGGCAGGTGTGGGCAATAAGCTTATGAAGTGTATGTGACCTCTATGGCCAGCAGATGGCGCTAGTCACACGTATGCCAGCTCTTCATTTTCCATAGTAATCTCTGTGTCATCTCCTGAAGTAAAACACAGTGAAGCGCTACAAATTAAGGGCCTGATTCACACCTGATCGCTGATGACTGCGAGAAGATAGCCACCGCCCAGACAGAAAGAGACCCCGCCCCCTGCAGGTTTATTGCAAATTGAGCGCTAATCGCTGTCCCTGCCAATCACAAACATCCAATAATCTCCCAATCTGTGCACATGGGCTCTGACCCTTCCACAACTGTGCGCCTGAGACGGGGTGATCAGGGTCAGCGCTGACATCACAGACCCTCCGTGAAGCCGCTGCATTATTCCTGACACACCCAGAAAACCTCCAGGTACCGCCCACAAACAGCGGTGAGAGGATCGCGACTAGGATCCATTCCCTATTTCTGGTGCTAGTTGGGCTCCCTACGTATGCACAGTCATTTAATAATCGCTAGATGCGCAAATTCACACAACAGCGATGAGCTCTGAATCGGGCCCCAGCTGGATATGAGATACACAGGACACAACGTGGACGTAAACACTGTTTATTGAGGGGCTGATGCGGGGCAGAGGCCGCAGACATGGTACAGGTGGGTTCAGTGTCGCTCGTCGCGGTGGGATCTGGTCCGGCAGCTTCTCCGTGTGTCGCAGATATCTCCGGAAGGTCAGTATCTGGTCGCTCTCAGATCAGGCTTCAGGATCTGCGAGAGAGTAAGATCATTACTGAAATCCACGTTACATTGAACAGTAGCGGCTGCTGCCTAAGGCCACACTCTCCCCGGGGCAGTGACGTATTAATGTTACAGCAAGGCACAAAGTGAGCGGAGTATCAGAAACGGAGGCATCGGAACGTGACTATGAAATGACAGATAATATCAGGTAAGACTAGATGACTTATTATATGATCAGCTACGTCCTCACCATCACCAAGGTCTCCATCGGCCTCTGCACCCTCCGGATCATTCGGTGTGGGTTCATCCTCAACTGGAACATCAGGAGCTGGTGTGTCGCCGGCTGCTGCGGTCTCCGGTGGCCGGTCAGGTGCAGCCTCGGCAGTCTCAGCTTCATGTTCCACGCTCAGAGCAGCTTCTGTCGGTGCAGACTCAGAGGTTGCGGTGTCTCCTGGATCTCCGACCACTACAAGGAAAACAAGAGAGTAACATGTTTAGGCAATTATCAGGATTTAGTGTAATGAACATTGAGGACAATACGGTGTATCCTGCCGGCCATCACTGAGGACAGTATGGTGTATCCTGACGCCCATCACTGAGGACAGTATGGTGTATCCTGCCGGCCATCACTGAGGACAGTACGGTGTATCCTGCCGGCCATCACTGAGGACAGTACGGTGTATCCTGCCGGCCATCACTGAGGACAGTATGGTGTATCCTGACGCCCATCACTGAGGACAGTACGGTGTATCCTGCCGGCCATCACTGAGGACAGTATGGTGTATCCTGACGCCCATCACTGAGGACAGTACGGTGTATCCTGCCGGCCATCACTGAGGACAGTACGGTGTATCCTGCCGGCCATCACTGAGGACAGTACGGTGTATCCTGCCGGCCATCACTGAGGACAGTACGGTGTATCCTGCCGGCCATCACTGAGGACAGTACGGTGTATCCTGACGCCCATCACTGAGGACAGTACGGTGTATCCTGCCGGCCATCACTGAGGACAGTATGGTGTATCCTGACGCCCATCACTGAGGACAGTACGGTGTATCCTGCCGGCCATCACTGAGGACAGTACGGTGTATCCTGCCGGCCATCACTGAGGACAGTGCGGTGTATCCTGACGTCCATCACTGAGGACAGTACGGTGTATCCTGCCGGCCATCACTGAGGACAGTACGGTGTATCCTGCCGGCCATCACTGAGGACAGTATGGTGTATCCTGCCGGCCATCACTGAGGACAGTATGGTGTATCCTGCCGGCCATCACTGAGGACAGTACAGTGTATCCTGCCGGCCATCACTGAGGACAGTACGGTGTATCCTGATGCCCATCACTGAGGACAGTACGGTGTATCCTGACGCCCATCACTGAGGACAGTACGGTGTATCCTGCCGGCCATCACTGAGGACAGTACAGTGTATCCTGCCGGCCATCACTGAGGACAGTACGGTGTATCCTGCCGGCCATCACTGAGGACAGTACGGTGTATCCTGACGTCCATCACTGAGGACAGTATGGTGTATCCTGACGTCCATCACTGAGGACAGTATGGTGTATCCTGCCGGCCATCACTGAGGACAGTACGGTGTATCCTGCCGGCCATCACTAAGGACAGTACGGTGTATCCTGCCAGCCATCACTGAGGACAGTATGGTGTATCCTGACGTCCATCACTGAGGACAGTATGGTGGATCCTGACGCCCATCACTGAGGACAGTACGGTGTATCGTGCCGGCCATCACTGAGGACAGTATGGTGTATTTGGTATTTCCTCCCAGGAGACCTTTATATACTATACACATAGTAATTCCCGCTTTGAGAAATGTTCCCAGTGTGCCACCATCGTCTCATCATGGCATATTCCCAAC
>NC_139218.1:400471654-400501654 GCF_055691185.1 Crinia signifera | reverse complement strand
GTAACTAGTACCGGTGATAGACTGGTGCCAATACTCTGCCCTGTAACTATTACTGGTGATAGACTGGTGCCAATACTCTGCCCTGTAACTAGTACTGGTGATAGACTGGTGCCAATACTCTGCCCTGTAACTAGTACTGGTGATAGACTGGTGCCAATACTCTGCCCTGTAACTAGCACTGGTGATATACTGTTGCCAATACTCTGCCCTGTAACTAGTATGTGATAGACTTGTGCCGTGACACAGCAATATATTACCCAGAATGCCCCCAGTGCAAGGTTTGACACAGTACTATTACCCATAATGCACCTTGTATGTGCAGTTACACAGCACTCTTTTACCCAGCATGCATTTAGCACATGCAGTGACACAGTACTCTATTGAGCAGAATGCACCTGGCACATGCAGTTACCCAGCATGCACCTGGCACGCGCACTCTGTTACCCAGCATGCACCTGGCACACGCAGACACAGCACACCAATGCAGCCAGGACCTGTGATTGGTCAGTCTCAGTTAGTACAAAGCCCTCAATAACGGGCCGGTCCTGTAGTGAGGAGACGGGCTGAGCACTCACTCTGCTCCGGCTGCTTTTCTTCCGAACAGGAAACTGTACAAATCAATTACTGGGTCAGTTCTCTGATTGGTCGCTCGCTGTTTCAAAACAATACACTTGTTTACATTGTGAACATGGGAAGCATGGTGGCGTAGTGATTGGCATTGCTGCCTCACAGCGCGGAGGTCCTGGGTTTAACTTCCACTAAGGCTGTACCTGTGTGGAGTTGTGTAAGTGGGTTTCCTCTGGGTACTCCAAATTTCACCCACAATCCAAACACATACTGGTAGAATGCTTTAATATAAAGTGTTAATAGTTTATTCTTATCAGTTTATAAAATGAACAGAAGAGCGAGGCTGAAACACAGGCATTACGGTGTAGGAGGCTTACACCTGGGTGAGGAACAGCTACAGAGGTCAGGTAGTGGCGGGCGCTGAGGTCATGTACACCCCTCTACTGTCTGGAGAAGTCTGGCCAGAAGGGTCTTTATGGAAGAACTGCGGCCACAAAGCCACACAGTCAACAGTGAAATAATGTCAAGAGACCCCACTATGCACAAAACCATAGGGACTGGGTGTAGAGAAGAGGCGGCAGGTGCTCTGGGCTGATGAGTCACAATGTGAGGTATGTGGCTGTAACAGGAAGAAGGGCTGGAGAGTCCACTATGCACAAAAACATAGGGACTGGGGTGCAGAGAAGTGGCGGCAGGTGCTCTGGGCTGATGAGTCACAATGTGAGGTATGTGGCTGTAACAGGAAGAAGGGCTGGAGACTCCACTATGCACAAAAACATAGGGACTGGGGTGCAGAGAAGAGGCGGCAGGTGCTCCGGGCTGATGAGTCACAATGTGAGGTATGTGGCTGTAACAGGAAGAAGGGCTGGAGAGTCCACTATGCACAAAAACATAGGGACTGGGGTGCAGAGAAGTGGCGGCAGGTGCTCTGGGCTGATGAGTCACAATGTCAGGTATGTGGCTGTAACAGGAAGAAGGGCTGGAGACTCCTCTATGCACAAAACCATAGGGACTGGGCTGCAGAGAAGAGGCGGCAGGTGCTCTGGGCTGATGAGTCACAATGTGAGGTATGTGGCTGTAACAGGAAGAAGGGCTGGAGAGTCCACTATGCACAAAAACATAGGGACTGGGGTGCAGAGAAGTGGCGGCAGGTGCTCTGGGCTGATGAGTCACAATGTGAGGTATGTGGCTGTAACAGGAAGAAGGGCTGGAGAGTCCACTATGCACAAAAACATAGGGACTGGGGTGCAGAGAAGTGGCGGCAGGTGCTCTGGGCTGATGAGTCACAATGTGAGGTATGTGGCTGTGACAGGAAGAAGGGCTGGAGACTCCACTATGTACAAAAACATAGGGACTGGGGTGCAGAGAAGTGGCGGCAGGTGCTCTGGGCTGATGAGTCACAATGTGAGGTATGTGGCTGTAACAGGAAGAAGGGCTGGAGAGTCCACTATGCACAAAAACATAGGGACTGGGGTGCAGAGAAGTGGCGGCAGGTGCTCTGGGCTGATGAGTCACAATGTGAGGTATGTGGCTGTAACAGGTAGAAGGGCTGGAGAGTCCACTATGCACAAAAACATAGGGACTGGGGTGCAGAGAAGAGGCGGCAGGTGCTCTGGGCTGATGAGTCACAATGTGAGGTATGTGGCTGTAACAGGAAGAAGGGCTGGAGAGTCCACTATGCACAAAAACATAGGGACTTGGGTGCAGAGAAGTGGCGGCAGGTGCTCTGGGCTGATGAGTCACAATGTGAGGTATGTGGCTGTAACAGGTAGAAGGGCTGGAGAGTCCACTATGCACAAAAACATAGGGACTGGGGTGCAGAGAAGAGGCGGCAGGTCCCCTGGGCTGATGAGTCACAATGTCAGGTATGCGGCTATAACAGGAAGAAGGGCTGGAGACTCCACTATGCACAAAAACATAGGGACTGGGGTGTAGAGAAGAGGCGGCAGGTGCTCTGGGCTGATGAGTCACAATGTGAGGTATGTGGCTGTAACAGGTAGAAGGGCTGGAGACTCCACTATGCACAAAAACATAGGGACTGGGGTGCAGAGAAGAGGCGGCAGGTCCCCTGGGCTGATGAGTCACAATGTCAGGTATGTGGCTGTGACAGGAAGAAGGGCTGGAGAGTCCACTATGCACAAAACCATAGGGATTGGGGTGTAGAGAAGAGGCGGCAGGTGCTCTGGGCTGAGGAGTCACAATGGCCCTTATTCTGATCGGTGCGGCCGGAGCCGATTATGCGGCCAGGACCGTGCGTGCGAAACCCCGCCTTCCATACGGATCGCCAACTCCGTCCATATGCGGTAAGAAGCTGTCCGAATGGACCGCACGTGTATTTTTCACGGATTACGCCTCCTCCATCTAAGGGAACCTCCCCCATCATTCGATGGTCGCAGACCATCGAATGCAGGACCGTGTGCTCCACCAGCACCCGCAACCTCAGACCACACGGACATTTTTCCGTGCAAAAGCAGGGATCTGGGCGGGCAGCTGACATCCGGCGATGTCATATGTCTGACCCCTATACGTGCGTCACGGCCGCATTACCATACGTACGCCCAGCGTTTTCATGGGAACTCCCATGAAACGCGGGGCGTATGCATATGGTAATGAGCCCAAATAGCCCTTCAAGCCCCTCTCCACCCCGTTCGGAGTGTTCACATATCATGCAGAATTTGGCCGTACGCCCCGCTCGCACATGCGCAGAGACGCCTCTGCACATGCGCAGACACAAAACATCGGCGGGCCGAACGCACGCGGATATATCCGCACCGATCAGAATAAGGGCCAATGTCAGGTATGTGGCTGTAACAGGAAGAAGGGCTGGAGACTCCACTATGCACAAAAACATAGGGACTGGGGTGCAGAGAAGAGGCGGCAGGTGATCTGGGCTGATGAGTCACAATGTGAGGTATGTGGCTGTAACAGGAAGAAGGGCTGGAGACTCCACTATGCACAAAAACATAGGGACTGGGGTGCATAGAAGAGGCGGCAGGTGCTCTGCGCTGATGAGTCACAATGTCAGGTATGTGGCTGGGACAGGTAGAAGGGCTGGAGAGTCCACTATGCACAAAACCATAGGGATTGGGGTGCAGAGAAGTGGCGGCAGGTGCTCTGGGCTGATGAGTCACAATGTGAGGTATGTGGCTGTAACAGGAAGAAGGGCTGGAGACTCCACTATGCACAAAAACATAGGGACTGGGTGCAGAGAAGAGGCGGCAGGTGCTCTGGGCTGAGGAGTCACAATGTAAGGTATGCGGCTGTAACAGGAAGAAGGGCTGGAGACTCCACTATGCACAAAAACATAGGGACTGGGGTGCAGAGAAGAGGCGGCAGGTGCTCTGGGCTGAGGAGTCACAATGTAAGGTATGTGGCTGTAACAGGTAGAAGGGCTGGAGACTCCACTATGCACAAAAACATAGGGACTGGGGTGCAGAGAAGAGGCGGCAGGTTCCCTGGGCTGATGAGCCACAATGTCAGGTATGCGGCTGTAACAGGAAGAAGGGCTGGAGACTCCACTATGCACAAAAACATAGGGACTGGGGTGTAGAGAAGAGGCGGCAGGTGCTCTGGGCTGATGAGTCACAATGTGAGGTATGTGGCTGTAACAGGTAGAAGGGCTGGAGAGTCCACTATGCACAAAAACATAGGGACTGGGGTGCAGAGAAGAGGCGGCAGGTCCCCTGGGCTGATGAGTCACAATGTGAGGTATGTGGCTGTGACAGGAAGAAGGGCTGGAGACTCCACTATGTACAAAAACATAGGGACTGGGGTGCAGAGAAGAGGCGGCAGGTGCTCTGGGCTGATGAGTCACAATGTGAGGTATGTGGCTGTGACAGGAAGAAGGGCTGGAGACTCTACTATGCACAAAAACATAGGGACTGGGGTGCAGAGAAGAGGCGGCAGGTGCTCTGGGCTGAGGAGTCACAATGTGAGGTATGTGGCTGTGACAGGAAGAAGGGCTGGAGACTCCGCTATGTACAAAAACATAGGGACTGGGGTGCAGAGAAGAGGCGGCAGGTGCTCTGGGCTGATGAGTCACAATGTCAGGTATGTGGCTGTGACCGGAAGAAGGGCTGGAGACTCCACTATGCACAAAACCATAGGGACTGGGGTGCAGAGAAGTGGCGGCAGGTGCTCTGGGCTGATGAGCAGGGGAGCCGAGAGAGGGGGGAGAGGGTACTAATTACCCGGGCCCAGGCTTGCTGAAGGGGCCCCGCAGGGGCCCTGGTCCGACCCCTCCCTTCCCCCTCCGTCTGTCCCAGGTAGTAACAGTAGCACACACTTCTACAGTATGTGCTGTGCTGACAGCAGGCTCATCATGAGTGTCTCAATGACAGCTTGAGAGGTCATGCTGAGCCTGCTGTCAGCACAGCACATGCTGTAGGTGTGTGCTGCTGCTGAGTTTAGAGTTTTCTTTCACCCTCCTCTAAACATTTTGGGGGCGTGGCCTAAGTGGGGGAGGTGCCCACGCCACACACACACTTAGGCCACGCCCTCAAAATTTTACCGGGGCCCGGCATTCCTCTCGGCTGCCCTGCTGATGAGTCACAATGTGAGGTATGTGGCTGTGACAGGAAGAAGGGCTGGAGACTCCACTATGCACAAAACCATAGGGACTGGGGTGTAGAGAAGAGGCGGCAGGTGCTCTGGGCTGAGGAGTCACAATGTGAGGTATGTGGCTGTGACAGGAAGAAGGGCTGGAGGCTCCACTATGCACAAAACCATAGGGACTGGGGTGCAGAGAAGAGGCGGCAGGTGCTCTGGGCTGATGAGTCACAATGTGAGGTATGTGGCTGTGACAGGAAGAAGGGCTGGAGACTCCACTATGCACAAAACCATAGGGACTGGGGTGCAGAGAAGAGGCGGCAGGTGCTCTGGGCTGATGAGTCACAATGTGAGGTATGTGGCTGTGACAGGAAGAAGGGCTGGAGACTCCACTATGTACAAAAACATAGGGACTGGGGTGTAGAGAAGAGGCGGCAGGTGCTCTGGGCTGATGAGTCACAATGTGAGGTATGTGGCTGTGACCGGAAGAAGGGCTGGAGACTCCACTATGCACAAAACCATAGGGACTGGGGTGCAGAGAAGAGGCGACAGGTGCTCTGGGCTGAGGAGTCACAATGTGAGGTATGTGGCTGTGACAGGAAGAAAGCTGGAGACTCCACTATGCACAAAAACATAGGGACTGGGGTGCAGAGAAGAGGCGGCAGGTGCTCTGGGCTGATGAGTCACAATGTGAGGTATGCGGCTGTAACAGGAAGAAGGGCTGGAGAGTCCACTATGCGCAAAAACATAGGGACTGGGGTGCAGAGAAGTGGCGGCAGGTGCTCTGGGCTGAGGAGTCACAATGTGAGGTATGTGGCTGTGACAGGAAGAAGGGCTGGAGAGTCCACTATGCACAAAAACATGGGGCCTGGGGTGCAGAGAAGTGGCGGCAGGTGCTCTGGGCTGATGAGTCACAATGTCAGGTATGTGGCTGTGACAGGAAGAAGGGCTGGAGACTCCACTATGCACAAAAACACAGGGACTGGAGTGCAGAGAAGTGGCTACAGGTCCCCTGGGCTGATGAGTCACAATGTGAGGTATGTGGCTGTGACAGGAAGAAGGGCTGGAGACTCTACTATGCACAAAAACATAGGGACTGGGGTGCAGAGAAGTGGCTACAGGTCCCCTGGGCTGATGAGTCACAATGTGAGGTATGTGGCTGTAACAGGAAGAAGGGCTGGAGACTACACTATGCACAAAAACATAGGGACTGGGGTGCAGAGAAGAGGCGGCAGGTGCTCTGGGCTGATGAGTCACAATGTCAGGTATGTGGCTGTAACAGGAAGAAGGGCTGGAGACTCCACTATGCACAAAAACATAGGGACTGGGGTGTAGAGAAGAGGCGGCAGGTGCTCTGGGCTGATGAGTCACAATGTGAGGTATGTGGCTGTAACAGGAAGAAGGGCTGGAGACTCCACTATGCACAAAAACATAGGGACTGGGGTGCAGAGAAGAGGCGGCAGGTGCTCTGGGCTGATGAGTCACAATGTCAGGTATGTGGCTGTAACAGGAAGAAGGGCTGGAGACTCCACTATGCACAAAAACATAGGGACTGGGGTGCAGAGAAGAGGTGGCAGGTGCTCTGGGCTGATGAGTCACAATGTCAGGTATAAGGGCTGGAGAGCAGTACAATGATGTTCCTGCAGGGTATCCGGACTGAGGAGTCACAATGTCAGGAATAAGGGCTGGAGAGCAGTACAATGATGTTCCTGCAGGGTATCCGGGCTGATGAGTCACAATGTCAGGTATAAGGGCTGGAGAGCAGTACAATGATGTTCCTGCAGGGTATCCGGGCTGATGAGTCACAATGTCAGGTATAAGGGCTGGAGAGCAGTACAATGATGTTCCTGCAGGGTATCCGGGCTGATGAGTCACAATGTCAGGTATAAGGGCTGGAGAGCAGTACAATGATGTTCCTGCAGGGTATCCGGGCTGATGAGTCGCAATGTCAGGTATAAGGGCTGGAGAGCAGTACAATGATGTTCCTGCAGGGTATCCGGACTGATGAGTCACAATGTCAGGTATAAGGGCTGGAGAGCAGTACAATGATGTACCTGCAGGGTATCTGGGCTGATGAGTCACAATGTCAGGTATAAGGGCTGGAGAGCAGTACAATGATGTTCCTGCAGGGTATCCGGGCTGATGAGTCACAATGTCGGGTATAAGGGCTGGAGAGCAGTACAATGATGTACCTGCAGGGTATCCGGGCTGATGAGTCACAATGTCAGGTATAAGGGCTGGAGAGCAGTACAATGATGTACCTGCAGGTGCTCCGGGATGATGAGTCACAATGTCAGGTATAAGGGCTGGAGAGCAGTACAATGATGTTCCTGCAGGGTGTCCGGGCTGATGAGTCACAATGTCAGGTATAAGGGCTGGAGAGCAGTACAATGATGTACCTGCAGGTGCTCCGGGCTGATGAGTCACAATGTCAGGTATAAGGGCTGGAGAGCAGTACAATGATGTTCCTGCAGGGTGTCCGGGCTGATGAGTCACAATGTCAGGTATAAGGGCTGGAGAGCAGTACAATGATGTTCCTGCAGGGTGTCCGGGCTGATGAGTCACAATGTCAGGTATAAGGGCTGGAGAGCAGTACAATGATGTACCTGCAGGGTATCCGGGCTGATGAGTCACAATGTCAGGTATAAGGGCTGGAGAGCAGTACAATGATGTTCCTGCAGGGTGTCCGGGCTGATGAGTCACAATGTCAGGTATAAGGGCTGGAGAGCAGTACAATGATGTTCCTGCAGGGTATCCGGACTGATGAGTCACAATGTCAGGTATAAGGGCTGGAGAGCAGTACAATGATGTTCCTGCAGGGTATCCGGACTGATGAGTCACAATGTCAGGTATAAGGGCTGGAGAGCAGTACAATGATGTTCCTGCAGGGTATCCGGGCTGATGAGTCACAATGTCAGGTATAAGGGCTGGAGAGCAGTACAATGATGTTCCTGCAGGGTATCCGGGCTGATGAGTCACAATGTCAGGTATAAGGGCTGGAGAGCAGTACAATGATGTTCCTGCAGGGTATCCGGGCTGATGAGTCACAATGTCAGGTATAAGGGCTGGAGAGCAGTACAATGATGTTCCTGCAGGGTATCCGGGCTGATGAGTCACAATGTCAGGTATAAGGGCTGGAGAGCAGTACAATGATGTTCCTGCAGGGTATCCGGGCTGATGAGTCACAATGTCAGGTATAAGGGCTGGAGAGCAGTACAATGATGTTCCTGCAGGGTATCCGGGCTGATGAGTCACAATGTCAGGTATAAGGGCTGGAGAGCAGTACAATGATGTTCCTGCAGGGTGTCCGGGCTGATGAGTCACAATGTCAGGTATAAGGGCTGGAGAGCAGTACAATGATGTTCCTGCAGGGTATCCGGGCTGATGAGTCACAATGTCAGGTATAAGGGCTGGAGAGCAGTACAATGATGTTCCTGCAGGGTATCCGGGCTGATGAGTCACAATGTCAGGTATAAGGGCTGGAGAGCAGTACAATGATGTTCCTGCAGGGTATCCGGGCTGATGAGTCACAATGTCAGGTATAAGGGCTGGAGAGCAGTACAATGATGTTCCTGCAGGGTGTCCGGGCTGATGAGTCACAATGTCAGGTATAAGGGCTGGAGAGCAGTACAATGATGTTCCTGCAGGGTATCCGGACTGATTATAGATTGACACTGGGTCCACAGTCATAATGTCAACAGGGTCTAAAGGACGACATGGTCCAAGGGTTTTAAGGTCAACAGACAATAGGTCGTCAGGGTAATAGGTTGACATCCAAAAGGTCAACATGGTCAAAAGGTCAGCATGGAAAAGGGCGACATGAGAAAGGTTGATATACATTTTTTTACAAAAGTGTGAGCCGACACGTGCCGACATGACCAGCGTACAGAGAACAAGGAGCCTGGTGGTGATAATATGACCCAGCATCACCCAGTCTGTCTGGGGTTACAGAAGGGTCTGAGCAGGCTACATCCACAGGAGATCTGGGGTCAGTTCTCCGAGATGTCTGGGACAACCTCCGTGCCGAGTTCCTTCACATACTGGGGTGATTCAGGTTGGCTCGGACAGGGACCAATGGCGCGGCACATGCATATAGATGAATATATACACCCGCCCACTATCACAGTCGCCGAGGTGTTCGCACAGAGGGAGGCGGGCAGTGGGCGTATAGGGGGCTGGCGCATGGGGAGGCCCAGCATTCCTCGTGTGCTCAGACAGATGGGCATCCCCATGAGAATGCCGGCGTGGCAAAGCCTGTCCGGAGTGGGTGCCTGATGTCACATGACCTCAGACCCCGCCCCCTGTTTGGCCAGACTGACTTCTATCTGCAACCATGAAATGATTGAGTGTCAGGGAATGCATCCATCCAATCGGTGAATGGCGGCGGGTGTTCGCTCGCCCGGCGGGTGTTCGCTCGCCCGGCGGGTGTCATTTCCCTGTTTGGTTATCAGCAAATGTATGCTGCTTAATGAGCCAACCTGAATCAGGCCCCCGTGTGCGAGTACCTAGGAGGCCGGGGGAGCTCACACCAAATACTGAGGTCATTTCTGTTCTGTTCTGTTCATAGAAAGAAACAACGAGCCCTTCTATAAGTGACAGCAATCGGACGCTGGCCGTGCACCAGTGCGATGCGACACTTCATCCGATGTCATCGGATCGGGTCCAGACATTGGCTGAAACGTGCGAATTCTGGTCCTGAGCGCATCGGATCCGTAGATTGCAAGCTCTGCACCCAATGTTTGTCAGATCCAGCAGCCCTGGCTGGGAGCGCGTGTGATATATCTTACGCAAAAGGACCACATACGTTATTATGCATGAGATCCAGCCGCCGGCAAGCTGCCGGGTCACTGAGGTATCGCATGTGATGCGAGCATGGGACCTCTCGGACTTGCCAGCAGGTTATAAAGGAAAGAGTAACCCTATGGCCCAAGTTCTGTGTTCTTACAGAAGTCCCACCCAGAAAATCCCTCCCCCTTCTATTCTGGAAAGACTGACAGCATGTTCCACCAATCAGAGAAGAGGAAGTAGGGAGAACTGTGGGAGTCACTCCCAGGAAGTATCAGGGAGTAGGGATGATCATTGCTGCGGTTGCCATCAATGGCGATATTGCATGTAGCGATAGATGGTAGCCAACTATGCAATGGATGATTATGGATGGTTTCACCGACCAATGGTGATCCCTTTACTTTTACTGACTGGTCTGTGGGCCAATCAGAACCTGGGGACGAGGCTTTGTGGGTGTCAGGGTGGAGCTATACTGCGTGACCACAGTGTCCTGACACCTTGGGGGGGGGGGGGGGGCGGATATTTGGTTATAAAAAAAATGATGTTCAATATTGGGAACGTATTATTATTATGTCAGCAGCCCGGTGATAGGACGGTCATTATATCCAGTTACCTGCTCTGTCTGGATGTAAGCTCCATGCTGCTCGCAGCCGCTGTCAAACACGTATTTCCCCAGGCCGAGCATCTGTGGAGGGGGGAAGAGAGAAGGTCAGAGTACCCCATCTCCCCTGACACTATGCCGCGCAGCAATACAGGATACATTGGATAAACAGCAACTAGGTCGACACCACTAGGTTGACATGACTGAAGGTCGACATGGGGTTAGGTTGACAGGGTCATAAGGTCAACACAGCATTAGGTCGACATGGGCAAGATCGACAGTCAAAAGGTCGGCATGGGTTTTTTCACGCTTTTCTGGACCGAATGTCGACACAGTCGACATGGACACCAAAACAGTCAACATGGACACGAAATATAGCACTGCATCCCCTCGCATGGATCCTTGCAGTCGCCATGCTTCGGCGCGGTGCCTCGCTACGCTTGGCACACTATATTATTCTCCCACCATGCCGTAGTGGATGGTAGGGCATGAAATACCGCCTGTCGGCACATGTCGGCACCAAAAACAGTGAAAAACCCCATGTTGACCTTTTGACTCTTGACCTTGTCCATGTCCACCTAATGCTGTGTCGACCTAACCCCATGTTGACCTTCGGTCATGTTGACCTAATGCTGTGTCGACCTAACCCCATGTTGACCTTCGGTCATGTTGACCTAATCCCATGTCGACCTCCATGCATGTCAACCTTCGGTCATGTTGACCTAATGCTTGTAGACCTAGTGAACGTGACCCACAGACAGTGTCCACCATGTTGCTGGTGGGGCTGGCCTGGTCCGTTGAATCTCTAAATATGTCCCCACCCGACCTCTCCGCTCCCCACAAGCTCTACGTCTGTAATACATACACATTACTCGCTCCCACTTCCATTGCAAATCGCCCCCAGACTCAAATCATTGTTGCGACGGTCATGAATCGTGGTGGTTTTAAGCACTTGTGTATGCTAAAGTCTAATCAGGCTGGCCATAGGATCCGGACACCATGGGTCCATGAAGCCTAATCAGGCTGGCCATAGGATCCGGACACCATGGGTCCATGAAGCCTAATCAGGCTGGCCATAGGATCCGGACACCATGGGTCCATGAAGCCTAATCAGGCTGGCCATAGGATCCGGACACCATGGGTCCATGAAGCCTAATCAGGCTGGCCATGGGATCCGGACACCATGGGTCCATGAAGCCTAATCAGGCTGGCCATGGGATCCGGACACCATGGGTCCATGAAGCCTAATCAGGCTGGCCATGGGATCCGGACACCATGGGTCCATGAAGCCTAATCAGGCTGGCCATGGGATCCGGACACCATGGGTCCATGAAGCCTAATCAGGCTGGCCATGGGATCCGGACACCATGGGTCCATGAAGCCTAATCAGGCTGGCCATGGGATCCGGACACCATGGGTCCATGAAGCCTAATCAGGCTGGCCATGGGATCCGGACACCATGGGTCCATGAAGCCTAATCAGGCTGGCCATGGGATCCGGACACCATGTGTCCATCAAGCCTAATCAGGCTGGCCATAGGATCCGGACACCATGGGTCCATGAAGCCTAATCAGGCTGGCCATAGGATCCGGACACCATGGGTCCATCAAGCCTAATCAGGCTGGTCATAGGATCCGGACACCATGGGTCCATGAAGCCTAATCAGGCTGGCCATAGGATCCGGACACCATGGGTCCATCAAGCCTAATCAGGCTGGCCATAGGATCCGGACACCATGGGTCCATGAAGCCTAATCAGGCTGGCCATAGGATCCGGACACCATGGGTCCATGAAGCCTAATCAGGCTGGCCATAGGATCCGGACACCATGGGTCCATCAAGCCTAATCAGGCTGGCCATAGGATCCGGACACCATGGGTCCATGAAGCCTAATCAGGCTGGCCATAGGATCCGGACACCATGGGTCCATGAAGCCTAATCAGGCTGGCCATAGGATCCGGACACCATGGGTCCATGAAGCCTAATCAGGCTGGCCATAGGATCCAGACACCATGGGTCCATGAAGTCTGCTTCTAACGATGCAGACGCGACTAAACCCATCACACCTGGTGGCTTTACCTGCACAGATTCCTACAAACGCTTAGAGCACATTCATACCGCTGCCCGGCGGTGCAACCAGCCTTGTACTTACTGTGTTATTGGAGAACTTTCCCTGGTATCGGTGATTGAGGTGGACCAATTCCCCGGCTCCTTCTTGTTTTCCATTCACCCATGTGCCCATGTACTTCGATCCTGTGTCAGCATATGTGTACACGCCTTGTCCGTGTCTGCGGGGTAACAGAACTTTCATTAACCATCATACGCCATGTCTAGAGGTCTTGGCGGTGGTGGAGAGTACAGTGAGAGGTAGATGTGAGGAAACACGAGTGTGGCAAAGGGATTAGTGTACCACTAAAGACCCCGACCGCCTTTGTTTCTGCGCTCCTAAGCCCACTCCCGGTGTCCACATATCATCTCTTAGTGCAGTAGCCGACTTAGCCATGATGCCCGCAGCAGGACTAACTCTGTAAACTCACAGGGCATGGGCCCTTTACAGCAGTGCCGGCAGCGGGACTAACTCTGAAGCTCACAGAGCATGGGCGCGATACAGCAGTGGCGGCAGTAGGACTAACTCTGGAATCTCACAGAGCATGGGCCCTATACAGCAGTGCCGGCAGCGGGACTAACTCTGGAAGCTCACAGAGCATGGGCCCTATACAGCAGTGCCGGCATTGGGACTAACTCTAGAAGCTCACAGAGCATGGGCCCTATACAGCAGTGCCGGCAGCGGGACTAACTCTGGAAGCTCACAGAGCATGGGCCCTATACAGCAGTGCCGGCAGCGGGACTAACTCTGGAAGCTCACAGAGCATGGGCCCTATACAGCAGTGCCGGCAGCGGGACTAACTCTGGAAGCTCACAGAGCATGGGCCCTATACAGCAGTGCCGACAGCGGGACTAACTCTGGAAGCTCACAGAGCATGGGCCCTATACAGCAGTGCCGACAGCGGGACCAACTCTGGAAGCTCACAGAGCATGGGCCCTATACAGCAGTGCTGGCAGCGGGACTAACTCTGGAAGCTCACAGAGCACGGGCACTATACAGCAGTGCTGGCAGCGGGACTAACTCTGGAAGCTCACAGAGCATGGGCGCGATACAGTAGTGCCGGCAGTAAGACTAACTCTGGAAGCTCACAGAGCATGGGCCCTATACAGCAGTGCTGGCAGCGGGACTAACTCTGGAAGCTCACAGAGCATGGGCCCTATACAGCAGTGCTGGCAGTGGGACAATCTCTGGAAGCTCACAGAGCATGGGCCCTATACAGCAGTGCCGGCAGCAGGACTAACTCTGGAAGCTCACAGAGCATGGGCCCTATACAGCAGTGCCGACAGCGAGACTAACTCTGGAAGCTCACAGAGCATGGGCCCTATACAGCAGTGGCGGCAGCGGGACTAACTCTGGAAGCTCACAGAGCATGGGCGCTATACAGCAGTGCCGGCAGCGGGACCTACTCTGGAAGCTCACAGAGCATGGGGGCGTTACAGCAGTGCCGGCAGTAGGACTAACTCTGGAAGCTCACAGAGCATGGGCCCTATACAGCAGTGCCGGCAGCGGGACTAACTCTGGAAGCTCACAGAGCATGGGCGCTATACAGCAGTGCCGGCAGCGGGACTAACTCTGGAAGCTCACAGAGCATGGGGGCGTTACAGCAGTGCCGGCAGTGGGACTAACTCTGGAACCTCACAGAGCATGGGGGCGATACAGCAGTGCCGGCAGTAGGACCAGCTGCGGCAGCACCGAGAGTACGGGCATCACGGTTCTTCTTCGTGGCAAAGGTGCTGTCTATCTCCCTATAATAAGGGATCTTACAACACAACCTGCAGCCCAAACATTGTGCACTGCACGTAGAGCATCAGGGGGTGCCCTGGGCGTTCCCATGAAAACGCTGGGCATTCCCCTGGGAACGTGGGCGGGCCAATGCCTCGCGGGGGCGGCCGGCTGACATCACATGTAGTCCGCCATCTGCCCCGTCTTCATCCAAGCGCTCGTAAATAAAAGTCAGCCTAGGAAGGGGGAGGAATCGGCGACCATCGCGAACACATGGCACTGCGAGCTGATTGGCTGTTTATCCCCTCCTGAGCTCAGTGCACCTGGCCCAATGTCTGTAATTACCTTTGATGAGCGAACCAGTCTCCGCTATAAGTGTCCCCATTGGGGTAGGTGTAACTGCCCTGACCCTGTCGCTGGTCGTCCACCCAGTCACCTGGAGAGATAACGAGACGAGAAGGTTACAGGAGCGTATGGAAATCCAGCGACAGAATGGGCAACGCGGTGAGGATGCAGCGCCCGCCGTAACCCCCCTTACCTTCATATTTAGATCCATCTGGATACATGAAGGTTCCGACCCCGTGCTTCAGGTTCTGGTAATACTCTCCTATGTAGCGGGCCCCATTTTTGAATCGGTACGTCCCCTGTCAGCATCAAATACTCAGATTAGTAGAAGTTACTGTGACACTTGTCGTCTTAGCTACAGGGCAGTAAGTGGCAACGCTGTGGGGTACCGCCATGCAGAGCATCGCCCCAGTAACGTTATGTGGGTGACACCTTGTAACTAACATCCCTGCCAGACACTAACAGCACTACCACCTCCCTGGTCATGTGACATGTAGAGCATCGCCCCAGTAACGTTATGTGGGTGACACCTTGTAAGCGGCTGAGGTCTATCGCTCTAGGGCTGGCACCAGGCAGTGTTTCCCACCCTGTGACCGTGGGACCCGCCAGGATATACCACACATCCCCTGTGGACTATTACCGTGCTCTGGCGCTTCCCCTTCTCATACATTCCCTCATACGTGTCTCCATTCGGCAGCCGCGCTTTGCCTTGTCCGTGTCTTTCTTCAGCTTCATTCCTCTCACCGACATACTCCTGGGTGAGAGAAATAGAGAGGGGGGGGGGGGACGACAGAGATAGGGGGAGAGAGAGAGGGATGGGGGAGAGAGAGAGGGAGGGAGGGGGGAGAGAGAGAGGGAGGGAGGGGGAGAGAGAGGGAGGGGGGGGAGAGAGGGTGGAAGAGAGAGGGGGGAGAGAGAGAGGGAGGGAGAGAGAGGGAGGGGGGAGAGAGAGGGTGGAAGAAAGAGGGGGGGGGGGGAGGGGGGGGAGAGAAAGAGAGGGAGGGGGGAGAGAGAGAGAGAGAGAGAGAGAGGATGGGAGAGAGAGAAGGGGGGAGAGTGAGAAGGGGGGAGAGGGAGAGAGAGTCGGGGGAGAGAGAGAGTGGGAGAGAGAGAGAGAGAGAGAGAGAGTGGATTAATAGATCAACAATATCTTTGTAGACAGTCATTAGGGTTACATGTATATAGCATACTTGCCTACTGTTGAAAACTAGTTTCAGGGAGATTATAGTTGGTAATAGAACTTTGCAAGACGCCCCATCGAGGGGTGTCATACTCCACCCAAAGGGCGTGTCTAGTTTCCTAGTAACCCCAGTGACCGATGTCTCCTCTCTCACCCCCTAGTAACCCCACTGACCCGGTGTCTCCTCTATCACCCCCTAGTAACCACAGTGACCCGCTGTCTCCTCTCTCACCCCCTAGTAACCCCAGTGACCTGGTGTCACCCCTCTCACCCCGTAGTAACCCAGTGACTCGGTGTCACCTCTCTCACCCCGTAGTAACCCCACTGACCCGGTGTCTCCTCTCTCACCCCCTAGTAACCACAGTGACCCGGTGTCTCCTCTCTCACCCCCTAGTAACCACAGTGACCCGGTGTCTCCTCCTCACCCCCTAGTAACCACAGCGACCCGGTGTCTCCTCTCTCTCACCCCCTAGAACCTCAGTGACCCGGTGTCTCCTCTCTCACCCCCTAGTAACCCCAGTGACCCGTTGTCTCCTCTCACCCCCTAGTAACCCCAGTGACCCGGAGTCCTCCTCTCTCACCCCCTAGTAACCCCAATGACCCAGTGTCTCCTCTCACCCCCTAGTAACCTCAGTGACCCGGTGTCTCCTTTCTCTCACCCTCTAGTAACCCCAGTGACCCGGTGTCTCCTCTCTCAACCCCTAGTACCTCAATGACCCCATGTCTCCTCTCACCCCCTAGTAACCCCAGTGACCCGGTGTCTCCTCTCTCACCTCCTAGTAACCCCAGTGTCTCCTCTATCACCCCCTAGTAAACCGGTGTCTCCTCTATCACCCCCTAGTAACCCGGTGTCTCCTCTCTCACCCCCTAGTAACCCGGTGTCACCCCTCTCACCCCATAGTAACCCCAGTGACGCGGTGTCACCTCTCTCACCCCGTAGTAACCCCACTGACCTGGTGTCTCCTGTATCACCCCCTAGTAACCCCAGTGACCCGGTGCCTCCTCTATCACCCCCTAGTAACCCCATTGACCCGGAGTCTCCTCTCTCACCCCCTAGTAACCCCACTGACCCGCTGTCTCCTCTATCACCCCCTAGTAACCACAGTGACCCAGTGTCTCCTCTCTCTCACCCCCTAGTAACCTCAGTGACCCGGTGTCTCCTCTCTCCCCCCCTAGTAACCCCAGTGACCTAGTGTCTCCTCTCACCCCCTAGTAACCTCAGTGACCCGGTGTCTCCTCTCTCTCACTCTCTAGTAACCCCAGTGACCCGGTGTCTCCTCTCTCACCCCCTAGTAACCTCAGTGACCCGATGTCTCCTCTCACCCCATGGTAACCCCAGTGACCCGGAGTCTCCTCTCTCACCCCCTAGTAACCCCAGTGACCCGCTGTCTCCTCTCTCTCACCCCTTAGTATCTCTAGGGACCCGGTGTCTCCTCTCTCACCTCCTAGTAACCCCACTGACCCGGTGTCTCCTCTATCACCCCCTAGTAATCCTAGTAACCCGGTGTCTCCTCTATCACCCCTAGTAAACCGGTGTCTCCTCTATCACCCCCTAGTTCCCCGCTGACCCGGAGTCTCCTCTCTCCCCCCCTAGTAATCCCAGTACACAGAGTCTCCTCTCTCTCACCCCCTAGTAACCCCAGTGACCTGCTTTCTCCTCTATCACCCCCTAGTAACCCGGTGTCTCCTCTCTCACCCCCTAGTAACCCCAGTGTCTCCTCTATCACCCCCTAGTAACCCCAGTGACCCGCTGTCTCCTCTCTCACCTTCTAGTAACCCCAGTGACCCGCTGTCTCCTCTCTATCACCCCCTAGTAACCCCAGTGACCCACTGTCTCCTCTCTACCACCCCCTAGTAATCGCAGTTACCCGCTGTCTCCTCTCTCACCCCCTAGCAACCCCAGTGACCAGCTGTCTCCTCTCACACCCCCTAGTAACCCCAGTGTCTTCTCTATCACCCCCTAGTAACCCAGCGTCTCCTCGCTCACCCCTAGTAACCCCAGTGACCCGCTGTCTCCTCTCTATTAACCCCTAGTAACCTCAGTGACCCGCTGTCTCCTCTCTCACCCCCTAGTACCCCAGTGACCCGGTGTCTCCTCTCTCACCCCCTAGTAACCCCAGTGACGTGGTGTCTCCTCTCTCACCCCCCTAGTAACCCCAGTGACCCGCTGTCTCCTCTCTCACCCCCCTAGTAACCCCAGTAACCCGGTGTCTCCTCTCTCACCCCCTAGTAACCCCCAGTGACCCGGTGTCTCCTCTCTCACCCCCTAGTAACCTCAGTGACCCGGTGTCTCCTCTCTCTCACCCCCTCGTAACCCCAGTGACCCGGTGTCTCCTCTCTCACCCTCTAGTAACCCTAGTGACCCGGTGTCTCCTCTCTCACCCCCTAGGAACCCCAGTGACCCGCTGTCTCCTCTCTCACCCCAAGGTAACCTCAGTGACTCTGTGTCTTCTCTCACCCCCTAGTAACCTCAGTGACCCGGTGTCTCCTCTCTCCCCCCCTAGTAACCCCAGTGACCTAGTGTCTCCTCTCACCCCCTAGTAACCTCAGTGACCCGGTGTCTCCTCTCTCTCACCCTCTAGTAACCCAGTGACCCGGTGTCTCCTCTCTCACCCCCTAGTAACCTCAGTGACCCGATGTCTCCTCTCACCCCCTAGTAACCCCAGCGACCCGGAGTCTCCTCTCTCACCCCCTAGTAACCCCAGTGACCCGCTGTCTCCTCTCTCTCACCCCTTAGTATCTCTAGTGACTCGGTGTCTCCTCTCTCACCTCCTAGTAACCCCACTGACCCGGTGTCTCCTCTATCACCCCTAGTAATCCTAGTAACCCGGTGTCTCCTCTATCACCCCTAGTAACCCCGCTGACCCGGAGTCTCCTCTCTCCCCCCCTAGTAATCCCAGTAACACGGTGTCTCCTCTCTCTCACCCCCTAGTAACCCCAGTGACCTGCTTTCTCCTCTATCACCCCCTAGTAACCCGGTGTCTCCTCTCTCACCCCCTAGTAACCCCAGTGTCTCCTCAATCACCCCCTAGTAACCCCAGTGACCCGCTGTCTCCTCTCTCACCTTCTAGTAACCCCAGTGACCCGCTGTCTCCTCTCTATCACACCCTAGTAACCCCAGTGACCCACTGTCTCCTCTCTACCACCCCCTAGTAATCGCAGTTACCCGCTGTCTCCTCTCTCACCCCCTAGTAACCCCAGTGACCAGCTGTCTCCTCTCACACCCCCTAGTAACCCCAGTGTCTTCTCTAACACCCCCTAGTAACCCAGGTCTCCTCGCTCACCCCCTAGTAACCCCAGTGACCCGCTGTCTCCTCTCTATCAACCCCTAGTAACCTCAGTGACCCGCTGTCTCCTCTCTCACCCCCTAGTACCCCAGTGACCCGGTGTCTCCTCTCTCACCCCCTAGTAACCTCAGTGACCCGGTGTCTCAATGCTCACCCCCTAGTAACCCCAGTGACCCGCTGTCTCCTCTCTCACCCCCCTAGTAACCCCAGTAACCCGGTGTCTCCTCTCTCACCCCCTAGTAACCCCAGTGACCCGGTGTCTCCTCTCTCACCCCCTAGTAACCTCAGTGACCCGGTGTCTCCTCTCTCTCACCCCCTCGTAACCCCAGTGACCCGGTGTCTCCTCTCTCATCCTCTAGTAACCCTAGTGACCCGGTGTCTCCTCTCTCACCCCCTAGGAACCCCAGTGACCGCTGTCTCCTCTCTCACCCCCTAGTAACTCAGTGACTCTGTGTCTCCTCTCTCACCCCCTAGTAACCCCAGTGACCCGCTGTCTCCTCTCTCACCCCTTAGTAACCTCAGTGACTCGGTGTCTCCTCTCTAACCCCCAGTAACCCCAGTGACCCGGTGTCTCCTTTCTCTCACTCCCTAGTAACCCCAGTGACCCGCTGTCTTCTCTATCACCCCCTAGTAACCCCAGTGACCCGCTGTCGCCTTTCTCACCCCCTAGTAACCTCAGTGACCCGGTGTCTCAATGCTCACCCCCTAGTAACCCCAGTGACCCGCTGTCTCCTCTCTCACCCCCTAGTAACCTCAGTGACCCGGTGTCTCAATGCTCACCTCCTAGTAACCCCAGTGACCCGCTGTCTCCTCTCTCACCCCCTAGTAACCCCAGGTGACCCGCTGTCTCCTCTCTCACCTCCTAGTAACCCCAGTGACCCGCTGTCTCCTCTCTCACCCCCTAGTAACCCCAGTGTCTCCTCTATCACCCCCTAGTCACCCAGTGTCTCCTCTCTCACCTCCTAGTAACCCCAGTGACCTGCTGTCTCCTCTCTATCACCCCCTCGTAACCCCAGTGACCCGGTGTCTCCTCTCTCACCCCCTAGTAACCCCAGTGACCCGGAATCTCCTCTTTCTCACCCCCTAGTAATCCCAGTGACGCGGTGTCTCCTCTCTCACCCTCTAGTAACCCCAGTGACCCGGAGTCTCCTTTCTCCCCCCTAGTAACCCCAGTGACCCGGAGTCTCCTCTCTCACCCCCTAGTAACCCTAGTGACCCGCAGTCTCCCTCTCACCCCCTAGTAACCTCAGTGACTCTGTGTCTCCTCTCTCACCCCCTAGTAACCCCAGTGACCCGATGTCTCTTCTCTCTAACCTCCTAGTAACCCCGTGACCCGCTTTCTCCTCTCTCTAACCTCCTAGTAACCCCAGTGACCCGCTGTCTCCTCTCTCTAACCTCCTAGTAACCCCAGTGACCCGCTGTCTCCTCTCTATCACCCCCTAGTAACCCCAGTGACCCGCAGTCTCCTCTCTCACCCCCTCGTAACCCCGGTGACCCGGTGTCTCCTCTCTCACCCCCTAGTAACCCTAGTGACCCGGTGTCTCCTCTCTCACCCCCTAGTAACCCCAGTGACCCGCTGTCTCCTCTCTCACCCCTTAGTAACCCCAGTGACCCGGTGTCTCCTTTCTCTCACTCCCTAGTAACCCCAGTGACCCGCTGTCTCCTCTCTCACCCCCTAGTAACCTCAGTGACCCGATGTCTCAATGCTCACCTCCTAGTAACACCAGTGACCCGCTGTCTCCTCTCTCACCCCCTAGTAACCCCAGTGACCCGCTGTCTCCTCTCTCACCCCCTAGTAACCCCAGTGACCCGCTGTCTCCTCTCTCACCCCCTAGTAACCCCAGTGACCCGCTGTCTCCTCTCTCACCCCCTAGTAACCCCAGTGTCTCCTCTATCACCCCCTAGTAACCCAGTGTCTCCTCTCTCACCTCCTAGTAACCCCAGTGACCTGCTGTCTCCTCTCTATCACCCCCTCGTAACCCCAGTGACTCGGTGTCTCCTCTCTCACCCCCTAGTAACCCCAGTGACCCGGAATCTCCTCATTCTCACCCTCTAGTAACCCCATTGACCTGGTGTCTCCTCTCTCACCCTCTAGTAACCCCAGTGACCCGCAGCCTCCTCTCTCACCCCCTCGTAACCCCGGTGACCCGGTGTCTCCTCTCTCACCCCCTAGTAACCCTAGTGACCCGGTGTCTCCTCTCTCACCCCCTAAGAACCCCAGTGACCCGCTGTCTCCTCTCTCACCCCCTAGTAACCTCAGTGACTCTGTGTCTCCTCTCTCACCCCCTAGTAACCCCAGTGACCCGCTGTCTCCTCTCTCACCCCTTAGTAACCCCAGTGACCCGGTGTCTCCTTTCTCTCACTCCCTAGTAACCCCAGTGACCCGCTGTCTCCTCTCTCACCCCCTAGTAACCTCAGTGACCCGATGTCTCAATGCTCACCTCCTAGTAACCCCAGTGACCCGCTGTCTCCTCTCTCACCCCCTAGTAACCCCAGTGACCCGCTGTCTCCTCTCTCACCCCCTAGTAACCCCAGTGACCCGCTGTCTCCTCTCTCACCCCCTAGTAACCCCAGTGACCCGCTGTCTCCTCTCTCACCCCCTAGTAACCCCAGTGTCTCCTCTATCACCCCCTAGTAACCCAGTGTCTCCTCTCTCACCTCCTAGTAACCCCAGTGACCTGCTGTCTCCTCTCTATCACCCCCTCGTAACCCCAGTGACTCGGTGTCTCCTCTCTCACCCCCTAGTAACCCCAGTGACCCGCAATCTCCTCTTTCTCACCCTCTAGTAACCCCATTGACCTGGTGTCTCCTCTCTCACCCTCTAGTAACCCCAGTGACCCGGAGTCTCCTCTCTCCCCCCCCTAGTAACCTCAGTGACTCTGTGTCTCCTTTCTCTCACTCCCTAGTAACCCCAGTGACCCGCTGTCTTCTCTATCACCCCCTAGTAACCCCAGTGACCCGCTGTCTCCTCTATCATCCCCTAGTAACCCCAGTGACCCGCTGTCTCCTCTCTCACCCCCTAGTAACCTCAGTGACCCGGTGTCTCAATGCTCACCTCCTAGTAACCCCAGTGACCCGCTGTCTCCTCTCTCACCCCCTAGTAACCCCAGTGACCCGCTGTCTCCTCTCTCACCCCCTAGTAACCCCAGTGACCCGCTGTCTCCTCTCTCACCCCCTAGTAACCCCAGTGTCTCCTCTATCACCCCCTAGTAACCCAGTGTCTCCTCTCTCACCTCCTAGTAACCCCAGTGACCCGCTGTCTCCTCTCTATCACCCCCTAGTAACCCCAGTGACCCGCTGTCTCCTCTCTCTCACGCCCTAGTACCCCAGTGACCCGCTGTCTCCTCTATCACCCCCTAGTAACCCCAGTAACCCGGTGTCTCCTCTCTCTCACGCCCTAGTACCCCAGTGACCCGCTGTCTCCTCTATCACCCCCTAGTAACCCCAGTGACCCGCTGTCTCCTCTCTCTCACGCCCTAGTACCCCAGTGACCCGCTGTCTCCTCTATCACCCCCTAGTAACCCCAGTGATCCGCTGTCTCCTCTCTCACCTCCTAGTAACCACAGTGACCTGCTGTCTCCTCTCTATCACCCCCTCGTAACCCCAGTGACCCGGTGTCTCCTCTCTCACCCCCTAGTAATCCCAGTGACGCGGTGTCTCCTCTCTCACCCTCTAGTAACCCCATTGACCTGGTGTCTCCTCTCTCACCCTCTAGTAACCCCAGTGACCCGGAGTCTCCTTTCTCCCCCCCTAGTAACCCCAGTGACCCGGAGTCTCCTCTCTCACCCCCTAGTAACCCTAGTGACCCGCAGTCTCCTCTCTCACCCCCTAGTAACCCCAGTGACCCGTTGTCTCCTCTCACCCCCTAGTAACCCCAGTGACCCGGAGTCTCCTCTCTCACCCCCTAGTAACCCCAATGACCCAGTGTCTCCTCTCACCCCCTAGTAACCTCAGTGACCCGGTGTCTCCTTTCTCTCACCCTCTAGTAACCCCAGTGACCCGGTGTCTCCTCTCTCAACCCCTAGTAACCTCAATGACCCCATGTCTCCTCTCACCCCCTAGTAACCCCAGTGACCCGGTGTCTCCTCTCTCACCTCCTAGTAACCCCAGTGTCTCCTCTATCACCCCCTAGTAAACCGGTGTCTCCTCTATCACCCCCTAGTAACCCGGTGTCTCCTCTCTCACCCCCTAGTAACCCGGTGTCACCCCTCTCACCCCATAGTAACCCCAGTGACGCGGTGTCACCTCTCTCACCCCGTAGTAACCCCACTGACCCGGTGTCTCCTGTATCACCCCCTAGTAACCCCAGTGACCCGGTGCCTCCTCTATCACCCCCTAGTAACCCCATTGACCCGGAGTCTCCTCTCTCACCCCCTAGTAACCCCACTGACCCGGTGTCTCCTCTATCACCCCCTAGTAACCACAGTGACCCAGTGTCTCCTCTCTCTCACCCCCTAGTAACCTCAGTGACCCGGTGTCTCCTCTCTCCCCCCCTAGTAACCCCAGTGACCTAGTGTCTCCTCTCACCCCCTAGTAACCTCAGTGACCCGGTGTCTCCTCTCTCTCACCCTCTAGTAACCCCAGTGACCCGGTGTCTCCTCTCTCACCCCCTAGTAACCTCAGTGACCCGATGTCTCCTCTCACCCCATGGTAACCCCAGTGACCCGGAGTCTCCTCTCTCACCCCCTAGTAACCCCAGTGACCCGCTGTCTCCTCTCTCTCACCCCTTAGTATCTCTAGTGACCCGGTGTCTCCTCTCTCACCTCCTAGTAACCCCACTGACCCGGTGTCTCCTCTATCACCCCCTAGTAATCCTAGTAACCCGGTGTCTCCTCTATCACCCCTAGTAAACCGGTGTCTCCTCTATCACCCCCTAGTACCCCACTGACCCGGAGTCTCCTCTCTCCCCCCCTAGTAATCCCAGTAACACGGTGTCTCCTCTCTCTCACCCCCTAGTAACCCCAGTGACCTGCTTTCTCCTCTATCACCCCCTAGTAACCCGGTGTCTCCTCTCTCACCCCCTAGTAACCCCAGTGTCTCCTCTATCACCCCCTAGTAACCCCAGTGACCCGCTGTCTCCTCTCTCACCTTCTAGTAACCCCAGTGACCCGCTGTCTCCTCTCTATCACCCCCTAGTAACCCCAGTGACCCGCTGTCTCCTCTCTCTCACGCCCTAGTACCCCAGTGACCCGCTGTCTCCTCTATCACCCCCTAGTAACCCCAGTAACCCGGTGTCTCCTCTCTCTCACGCCCTAGTACCCCAGTGACCCGCTGTCTCCTCTATCACCCCCTAGTAACCCCAGTGACCCGCTGTCTCCTCTCTCTCACGCCCTAGTACCCCAGTGACCCGCTGTCTCCTCTATCACCCCCTAGTAACCCCAGTGATCCGCTGTCTCCTCTCTCACCTCCTAGTAACCACAGTGACCTGCTGTCTCCTCTCTATCACCCCCTCGTAACCCCAGTGACCCGGTGTCTCCTCTCTCACCCCCTAGTAATCCCAGTGACGCGGTGTCTCCTCTCTCACCCTCTAGTAACCCCATTGACCTGGTGTCTCCTCTCTCACCCTCTAGTAACCCCAGTGACCCGGAGTCTCCTTTCTCCCCCCCTAGAAACCCCAGTGACCCGGAGTCTCCTCTCTCACCCCCTAGTAACCCTAGTGACCCGCAGTCTCCTCTCTCACCCCCTAGTAACCCCAGTGACCCGTTGTCTCCTCTCACCCCCTAGTAACCCCAGTGACCCGGAGTCTCCTCTCTCACCCCCTAGTAACCCCAATGACCCAGTGTCTCCTCTCACCCCCTAGTAACCTCAGTGACCCGGTGTCTCCTTTCTCTCACCCTCTAGTAACCCCAGTGACCCGGTGTCTCCTCTCTCAACCCCTAGTAACCTCAATGACCCCATGTCTCCTCTCACCCCCTAGTAACCCCAGTGACCCGGTGTCTCCTCTCTCACCTCCTAGTAACCCCAGTGTCTCCTCTATCACCCCCTAGTAAACCGGTGTCTCCTCTATCACCCCCTAGTAACCCGGTGTCTCCTCTCTCACCCCCTAGTAACCCGGTGTCACCCCTCTCACCCCATAGTAACCCCAGTGACGCGGTGTCACCTCTCTCACCCCGTAGTAACCCCACTGACCCGGTGTCTCCTGTATCACCCCCTAGTAACCCCAGTGACCCGGTGCCTCCTCTATCACCCCCTAGTAACCCCATTGACCCGGAGTCTCCTCTCTCACCCCCTAGTAACCCCACTGACCCGGTGTCTCCTCTATCACCCCCTAGTAACCACAGTGACCCAGTGTCTCCTCTCTCTCACCCCCTAGTAACCTCAGTGACCCGGTGTCTCCTCTCTCCCCCCCTAGTAACCCCAGTGACCTAGTGTCTCCTCTCACCCCCTAGTAACCTCAGTGACCTGGTGTCTCCTCTCTCTCACCCTCTAGTAACCCCAGTGACCCGGTGTCTCCTCTCTCACCCCCTAGTAACCTCAGTGACCCGATGTCTCCTCTCACCCCATGGTAACCCCAGTGACCCGGAGTCTCCTCTCTCACCCCCTAGTAACCCCAGTGACCCGCTGTCTCCTCTCTCTCACCCCTTAGTATCTCTAGTGACCCGGTGTCTCCTCTCTCACCTCCTAGTAACCCCACTGACCCGGTGTCTCCTCTATCACCCCCTAGTAAACCGGTGTCTCCTCTATCACCCCTAGTAACCCGGTGTCTCCTCTCTCACCCCCTAGTAACCCGGTGTCACCCCTCTCACCCCCATAGTAACCCCAGTGACGCGGTGTCACCTCTCTCACCCCGTAGTAACCCCACTGACCCGGTGTCTCCTGTATCACCCCCTAGTAACCCCAGTGACCCGGTGCCTCCTCTATCGACCCCTAGTAACCCCATTGACCCGGAGTCTCCTCTCTCACCCCCTAGTAACCCCACTGACCCGGTGTCTCCTCTATCACCCCCTAGTAACCACAGTGACCCAGTGTCTCCTCTCTCTCACCCCCTAGTAACCTCAGTGACCCGGTGTCTCCTCTCTCCCCCCCTAGTAACCCCAGTGACCTAGTGTCTCCTCTCACCCCCTAGTAACCTCAGTGACCCGGTGTCTCCTCTCTCTCACCCTCTAGTAACCCCAGTGACCCGGTGTCTCCTCTCTCACCCCCTAGTAACCTCAGTGACCCGATGTCTCCTCTCACCCCATGGTAACCCCAGTGACCCGGAGTCTCCTCTCTCACCCCCTAGTAACCCCAGTGACCCGCTGTCTCCTCTCTCTCACCCCTTAGTATCTCTAGTGACCCGGTGTCTCCTCTCTCACCTCCTAGTAACCCCACTGACCCGGTGTCTCCTCTATCACCCCCTAGTAATCCTAGTAACCCGGTGTCTCCTCTATCACCCCTAGTAAACCGGTGTCTCCTCTATCACCCCCTAGTACCCCGCTGACCCGGAGTCTCCTCTCTCCCCCCCTAGTAATCCCAGTAACACGGTGTCTCCTCTCTCTCACCCCCTAGTAACCCCAGTGACCTGCTTTCTCCTCTATCACCCCCTAGTAACCCGGTGTCTCCTCTCTCACCCCCTAGTAACCCCAGTGTCTCCTCTATCACCCCCTAGTAACCCCAGTGACCCGCTGTCTCCTCTCTCACCTTCTAGTAACCCAGTGACCCGCTGTCTCCTCTCTATCACCCCCTAGTAACCCCAGTGACCCACTGTCTCCTCTCTACCACCCCCTAGTAATCGCAGTTACCCGCTGTCTCCTCTCTCACCCCCTAGCAACCCCAGTGACCAGCTGTCTCCTCTCACACCCCCTAGTAACCCCAGTGTCTTCTCTATCACCCCCTAGTAACCCAGCGTCTCCTCGCTCACCCCCTAGTAACCCCAGTGACCCGCTGTCTCCTCTCTATCAACCCCTAGTAACCTCAGTGACCCGCTGTCTCCTCTCTCACCCCCTAGTACCCCAGTGACCCGGTGTCTCCTCTCTCACCCCCTAGTAACCCCAGTGACGTGGTGTCTCCTCTCTCACCCCCCTAGTAACCCCAGTGACCCGCTGTCTCCTCTCTCACCCCCCTAAGTAACCCCAGTAACCCGGTGTCTCCTGTCTCACCCCCTAGTAACCCCAGTGACCCGGTGTCTCCTCTCTCACCCCCTAGTAACCTCAGTGACCCGGTGTCTCCTCTCTTTCACCCCCTCGTAACCCCAGTGACCCGGTGTCTCCTCTCTCACCCTCTAGTAACCCTAGTGACCCGGTGTCTCCTCTCTCACCCCCTAGGAACCCCAGTGACCCGCTGTCTCCTCTCTCACCCCCTAGTAACCTCAGTGACTCGGTGTCTCCTCTCTCACCCCCTAGTAACCTCAGTGACCCGGTGTCTCCTCTCCTCCCCCCTAGTAACCCCAGTGACCTAGTGTCTCTCTCACCCCCTAGTAACCTCAGTGACCCGGTGTCTCCTCTCTCTCACCCTCTAGTAACCCCAGTGACCCGGTGTCTCCTCTCTCACCCCCTAGTAACCTCAGTGACCCGATTCTCCTCTCACCCCCTAGTAACCCCAGTGACCCGGAGTCTCCTCTCTCACCCCCTAGTAACCCCACAGTGACCCGCTGTCTCCTCTCTCTCACCCCTTAGTATCTCTAGTGACTCGGTGTCTCCTCTCTCACCTCCTAGTAACCCCACTGACCCGGTGTCTCCTCTATCACCCCCTAGTAATCCTAGTAACCCGGTGTCTCCTCTATCACCCCTAGTAAACCGGTGTCTCCTCTATCACCCCCTAGTAACCCCGCTGACCCGGAGTCTCCTCTCTCCCCCCCTAGTAATCCCAGTAACACGGTGTCTCCTCTCTCTCACCCCCTAGTAACCCCCAGTGACCTGCTTTCTCCTCTATCACCCCCTAGTAACCCGGTGTCTCCTCTCTCACCCCCTAGTAACCCCAGTGACCTAGTGTCTCCTCTCACCCCCTAGTAACCTCAGTGACCCGGTGTCTCCTCTCTCTCACCCTCTAGTAACCCCAGTGACCCGGTGTCTCCTCTCTCACCCCCTAGTAACCTCAGTGACCCGATGTCTCCTCTCACCCCCTAGTAACCCCAGTGACCCGGAGTCTCCTCTCTCACCCCCTAGTAACCCCAGTGACCCGCTGTCTCCTCTCTCTCACCCCTTAGTATCTCTAGTGACTCGGTGTCTCCTCTCTCACCTCCTAGTAACCCCACTGACCCGGTGTCTCCTCTATCACCCCCTAGTAATCCTAGTAACCCGGTGTCTCCTCTATCACCCCTAGTAAACCGGTGTCTCCTCTATCACCCCCTAGTAACCCCAGTGACCCGCTGTCTCCTCTCTCACCTTCTAGTAACCCCAGTGACCCGCTGTCTCCTCTCTATCACCCCCTAGTAACCCCAGTGACCCACTGTCTCCTCTCTACCACCCCCTAGTAATCGCAGTTACCCGCTGTCTCCTCTCTCACCCCCTAGTAACCCCAGTGACCATCTGTCTCCTCTCACACCCCCTAGTAACCCCAGTGTCTTCTCTATCACCCCCTAGTAACCCAGCGTCTCCTCGCTCACCCCCTAGTAACCCCAGTGACCCGCTGTCTCCTCTCTATCAACCCCTAGTAACCTCAGTGACCCGCTGTCTCCTCTCTCACCCCCTAGTACCCCAGTGACCCGGTGTCTCCTCTCTCACCCCCTAGTAACCTCAGTGACCCGGTGTCTCAATGCTCACCCCCTAGTAACCCCAGTGACCCGCTGTCTCCTCTCTCACCCCCCTAGTAACCCCAGTAACCCGGTGTCTCCTCTCTCACCCCCTAGTAACCCCAGTGACCCGGTGTCTCCTCTCTCACCCCCTAGTAACCTCAGTGACCCGGTGTCTCCTCTCTCTCACCCCCTCGTAACCCCAGTGACCCGGTGTCTCCTCTCTCATCCTCTAGTAACCCTAGTGACCCGGTGTCTCCTCTCTCACCCCCTAGGAACCCCAGTGACCCGCTGTCTCCTCTCTCACCCCCTAGTAACCTCAGTGACTCTGTGTCTCCTCTCTCACCCCCTAGTAACCCCAGTGACCCGCTGTCTCCTCTCTCACCCCTTAGTAACCTCAGTGACTCGGTGTCTCCTCTCTAACCCCCTAGTAACCCCAGTGACCAGGTGTCTCCTTTCTCTCACTCCCTAGTAACCCCAGTGACCCGCTGTCTTCTCTATCACCCCCTAGTAACCCCAGTGACCCGCTGTCGCCTTTCTCACCCCCTAGTAACCTCAGTGACCCGGTGTCTCAATGCTCACCCCCTAGTAACCCCAGTGACCCGCTGTCTCCTCTCTCACCCCCTAGTAACCTCAGTGACCCGGTGTCTCAATGCTCACCTCCTAGTAACCCCAGTGACCCGCTGTCTCCTCTCTCACCCCCTAGTAACCCCAGTGACCCGCTGTCTCCTCTCTCACCCCCTAGTAACCCCAGTGACCCGGTGTCTCCTCTCTCACCCCCTAGGAACCCCAGTGACCCGCTGTCTCCTCTCTCACCCCCTAGTAACCTCAGTGACTCTGTGTCTCCTCTCTCACCCCCTAGTAACCCCAGTGACCCGCTGTCTCCTCTCTCACCTCCTAGTAACCCCAGTGACCCGCTGTCTCCTCTCTCACCCCCTAGTAACCCCAGTGTCTCCTCTATCACCCCCTAGTCACCCAGTGTCTCCTCTCTCACCTCCTAGTAACCCCAGTGACCTGCTGTCTCCTCTCTATCACCCCCTCGTAACCCCAGTGACCCGGTGTCTCCTCTCTCACCCCCTAGTAACCCCAGTGACCCGGAATCTCCTCTTTCTCACCCCCTAGTAATCCCAGTGACGCGGTGTCTCCTCTCTCACCCTCTAGTAACCCCAGTGACCCGGAGTCTCCTTTCTCCCCCCCCTAGTAACCCCAA
>NC_139218.1:400448245-400471454 GCF_055691185.1 Crinia signifera | reverse complement strand
TGGTATGTCTGTGCACCTCTCTCCCATCACTGAGAGATGAGCTCTGAGCCCAGTTACTGCCCCCCCCCCCCTTCTGTATGCGGTATGTCTGTGCGCCTCTCTCCCATCACTGAGAGATGAGCTCTGAGCCCAGTTACTGCCCCCCCCCCCTTCTGTATGCGGTATGTCTGTGCACCTCTCTCCCATCACTGAGAGATGAGCTCTGAGCCCAGTTACTGCCCCCCCCATCCCCTTCTGTATGCGGTATGTCTGTGCGCCTCTCTCCCATCACTGGGAGATGAGCTCTGAGTCCAGTTACTGACCCCCCCCCTTCTGTATGCGGTAGTCTGTGCGCCTCTCTCCCATCACTGGGAGATGAGCTCTGAGCCCAGTTACTGCCCCCTCCCCTTCTGTATGCGGTATGTCTGTGCGCCTCTCTCCCCATCACTGAGAGATGAGCTCTGGGCCCAGTTACTGCCCCCCCCCCCCCGTATGCGGTATGTCTGTGCACCTCTCTCCCATCACTGAGAGATGAGCTCTGAGCCCAGTTACTGCCCCCCCCTTCTATATGCGGTATGTCTGTGCGCCTCTCTCCCATCACTGGGAGATGAGCTCTGAGCCCAGTTACTGCCCCCCCCCCTTCTGTATGCGGTATGTCTGTGCGCCTCTCACCCATCACTGGGAGATGAGCTCTGAGCCCAGTTACTGCCCCCCCCCCCCTTCTGTATGCGGTATGTCTGTGCACCTCTCTCCCATCACTGAGAGATGAGCTCTGAGCCCAGTTACTGCCCCCCCCTTCTGTATGCGGTATGTCCTGTGCACCTCTCTCCCATCACTGAGAGATGAGCTCTGAGCCCAGTTACTGCCCCCCCCCCCCCCCCCCCGTAGGCGGTATGTCTGTGCACCTCTCTCCCATCACTGGGAGATGAGCTCTGAGCCCAGTTACTGCCCCCCTCCCCCTTCTGTATGCGGTATGTCTGTGCACCTCTCTCCCATCACTGGGAGATGAGCTCTGAGCCCAGTTACTGCCCCCCCCCCTTCTGTATGCGGTATGTCTGTGCGCCTCTCTCCCATCACTGAGAGATGAGCTCTGAGCCCAGTTACTGCCCCCCCCCCCCCCTTCTCTATGCGGTATGTCTGTGCACCTCTCTCCCATCACTGAGAGATGAGCTTCTGAGCCCAGTTACTGCCCCCCCCCCTTCTGTATATCTGGGCGCCTCTCTCCCATCACTGAGAGATGAGCTCTGAGCCCAGATACTGCCCCCCCCCCCCTTCTGTATGTGGTATGTCTGTGCGCCTCTCTCCCATCACTGAGAGATGAGCTCTGAGCCCAGTTACTGCCCCCCCCCCCTTCTGTATGCGGTATGTCTGTGCACCTCTCTCCCATCACTGGGAGATGAGCTCTGAGCCCAGTTACTGCCCCCCCCCCCCCCCCTTCTGTATGCGGTATGTCTGTGCACCTCTCTCCCATCACTGAGAGATGAGCTCTGAGCCCAGTTACTGCCCCCCCCCCCCCCTTCTCTATGCGGTATGTCTGTGCACCTCTCTCCCATCACTGGGAGATGAGCTCTGAGCCCAGTTACTGCCCCCCCCCCTTCTGTATGCGGTATGTCTGTGCGCCTCTCTCCCATCACTGGGAGATGAGCTCTGAGCCCAGTTACTGCCCCCCTTCTGTGTGCCGGTATGTCTGTGCGCCTCTCTCCCATCACTGAGAGATGAGCTCTGAGCCCAGTTACTGCCCCCCCCCCCCTTCTGTATGCGGTATGTCTGTGCACCTCTCTCCCATCACTGAGAGATGAGCTCTGAGCCCAGATACTGCCCCCTTCCCCCTTCTGTATGCGGTATGTCTGTGCACCTCTCTCCCATCACTGAGAGATGAGCTCTGAGCCCAGTTACTGCCCCCCCCCCCTTCTGTATGCGGTATGTCTGTGCACCTCTCTCCCATCACTGGGAGATGAGCTCTGAGCCCAGTTACTGCCCCCCCCCCCCCCCTTCTGTATGCGGTATGTCCGTGCACCTCTCTCCCATCACTGGGAGATGAGCTCTGAGCCCAGTTACTGCCCCCCCCTTCTGTATGCGGTATGTCTGTGCGCCTCTCTCCCATCACTGGGAGATGAGCTCTGAGCCCAGTTACTGCCCCCCCCCCCCCCTTCTGTATGCGGTATGTCTGTGCGCCTCTCTCCCATCACTGGGAGATGAGCTCTGAGCCCAGTTACTGCCCCCCCCCCCCTTCTGTATGCGGTATGTCTGTGCGCCTCTCTCCCATCACTGGGAGATGAGCTCTGAGCCCAGTTACTGCCCTCCCCCCCCCCTTCTGTATGCGGTATGTCTGTGCGCCTCTCTCCCATCACTGGGAGATGAGCTCTGAGCCCAGTTACTGCCCCCCCTTCTGTATGCGGTATGTCTGTGCACCTCTCTCCCATCACTGGGAGATGAGCTCTGAGCCCAGTTACTGCCCCCCCCCCCTTCTGTATGCGGTATGTCTGTGCGCCTCTCTCCCATCACTGGGAGATGAGCTCTGAGCCCAGTTACTGCCCCCCCCCCTTCTGTATGCGGTATGTCCGTGCACCTCTCTCCCATCACTGGGAGATGAGCTCTGAGCCCAGTTACTGCCCCCCCGCCCCTTCTGTATGCGGTATGTCTGTGCGCCTCTCTCCCATCACTGAGAGATGAGCTCTGAGCCCAGTTACTGCCCCCCCCCCTTCTGTATGCGGTATGTCTGTGCACCTCTCTCCCATCACTGGGAGATGAGCTCTGAGCCCAGTTATTGCCCCCCCCCCCTTCTGTGTGCGGTATGTCTGTGCGCCTCTCTCCCATCACTGAGAGATGAGCTCTGAGCCCAGTTACTACCCACCCCCCTTCTGTATGCGGTATGTCTGTGCACCTCTCTCCCATCACTGAGAGATGAGCCCTGAGCCCAGTTTTGCCCCCCCCCCCCCTTCTGTATGCGGTATGTCTGTGCACCTCTCTCCCATCACTGAGAGATGAGCTCTGAGCCCAGATACTGCCCCCCCACCCCTTCTGTATGCGGTATGTCTGTGCACCTCTCTCCCATCACTGAGAGATGAGCTCTGAGCCGAGTTACTGCCCCCCCCCCCTTCTGTATGCGGTATGTCTGTGCGCCTCTCTCCCATCACTGAGAGATGAGCTCTGAGCCCAGTTACTGCCCCCCTCCCTTCTGTATGCGGTATGTCTGTGCGCCCTCTCTCCCATCACTGAGAGATGAGCTCTGAGCCCAGTTACTGCCCCCCCCTTCTGTATGCGGTATGTCTGTGCACCTCTCTCCCATCACTGAGAGATGAGCTCTGAGCCCAGTAACTGCCCCCCCTTCTGTATGCGGTATGTATGTGCGCCTCTCTCCCATCACTGAGAGATGAGCTCTGAGCCCAGTTACTGCCCCCCCCCCCCCCCCCTTCTGTATGCGGTATGTCTGTGCACCTCTCTCCCATCACTGAGAGATGAGCTCTGAGCCCAGTTACTGCCCCCCCCCCCCTTCTGTATGCGGTATGTCTGTGCGCCTCTCTCCCATCACTGAGAGATGAGCTCTGAGCCCAGTTACTGCCCCCCCCCCCCCTTCTGTATGCGGTATGTCTGTGCGCCTCTCTCCCATCACTGAGAGATGAGCTCTGAGCCCAGTTACTGCCCCCCCCCTTCTGTATGCGGTATGTCTGTGCGCCTCTCTCCCATCACTGAGAGATGAGCTCTGAGCCCAGTTACTGCCCCCCCCCCCCTTCTGTATGCGGTATGTCTGTGCGCCTCTCTCCCATCACTGAGAGATGAGCTCTGAGCCCAGTTACTTCCCCCCCCCTTCTGTATGCGGTATGTCTGTGCACCTCTCTCCCCATCACTGAGAGATGAGCTCTGAGCCCAGTTACTGCCCCCCCCCCTCCTTCTGTATGCGGTATGTCTATGCGCCTCTCTCCCATCACTGAGAGATGAGCTCTGACCCCAGTTACTGACCCCCCCCCTTCTGTATGCGGTATGTCTGTGCACCTCTCTCCCATCACTGAGAGATGAGCTCTGAGCCCAGTTACTGCCCCCCCCTTCTGTATGCGGTATGTCTGTGCACCTCTCTCCCATCACTGAGAGATGAGCTCTGAGCCCAGTTACTGGCCCCCCCCCCCCTTCTGTATGCGGTATGTCTGTGCGCCTCTCTCCCATCACTGGGAGATGAGCTCTGAGCCCAGATACTGCCCCCCCCCCCCTTCTGTATGCGGTGGTATGTCTGTGCACCTCTCTCCCATCACTGAGAGATGAGAGATGAGCCCAGTTACTGCCCCCCCCCCTATGCGGTATGTCTGTGCACCTCTCTCCCATCACTGGGAGATGAGCTCTGAGCCCAGTTACTGCCCCCCCCCCCCCCGTATGCGGTATGTCTGTACACCTCTCTCCCATCACTGAGAGATGAGAGATGAGCCCAGTTACTGCCCCCCCCCCCTATGCGGTATGTCTGTGCACCTCTCTCCAATCACTGAGAGATGAGCTCTGAGCCCAGTTACTGCCCCCCCCCCCCTTCCTGTATGCGGTATGTCTGTGCACCTCTCTCCCATCACTGAGAGATGAGCTCTGAGCCCAGTTTACTGCCCCCCCCCCCGCCTTCTGTATGCGGTATGTCTGTGCACCTCTCTCCCATCACTGAGAGATGAGCTCTGAGCCCAGTTACTGCCCCCCCCCTTCTGTATGCGGTATGTCTGTGCGCCTCTCTCCCATCACTGAGAGATGAGCTCTGAGCCCAGTTACTGCCCCCCCCCCCGCCTTCTGTATGCGGTATGTCTGTGCACCTCTCTCCCATCACTGAGAGATGAGCTCTGAGCCAGTTACTGCCCCCCCCCCCCTTCTGTATGCGGTATGTCTGTGCACCTCTCTCCCATCACTGGGAGATGAGCTCTGAGCCCAGTTACTGCCCCCCCCCCTTCTGTATGCGGTATGTCTGTGCACCTCTCTCCCATCACTGAGAGATGAGCTCTGAGCCCAGTTACTGCCCCCCCCCCCCCTTCTGTATGCGGTATGTCTGTGCGCCTCTCTCCCATCACTGAGAGATGAGCTCTGAGCCCAGTTACTGCCCCCCCCCCTTCTGTATGCGGTATGTCTGTGCACCTCTCTCCCATCACTGAGAGATGAGCTCTGAGCCCAGTTACTGCCCCCCCCCCATCCCCTTCTGTATGCGGTATGTCTGTGCGCCTCTCTCCCATCACTGGGAGATGAGCTCTGAGTCCAGTTACTGACCCCCCCCCTTCTGTATGCGGTATGTCTGTGCGCCTCTCTCCCATCACTGGGAGATGAGCTCTGAGCCCAGTTACTGCCCCCTCCCCTTCTGTATGCGGTATGTCTGTGCGCCTCTCTCCCATCACTGAGAGATGAGCTCTGGGCCCAGTTACTGCCCCCCCCCCGTATGCGGTATGTCTGTGCACCTCATTCCCATCACTGAGAGATGAGCTCTGAGCCCAGTTACTGCCCCCCCCTTCTATATGCGGTATGTCTGTGCGCCTCTCTCCCTTCACTGGGAGATGAGCTCTGAGCCCAGTTACTGCCCCCCCCCCCCTTCTGTATGCGGTATGTCTGTGCGCCTCTCACCCATCACTGGGAGATGAGCTCTGAGCCCAGTTACTGCCCCCCCCCCCCCTTCTGTATGCGGTATGTCTGTGCACCTCTCTCCCATCACTGAGAGATGAGCTCTGAGCCCAGTTACTGCCCCCCCCCCTTCTGTATGCGGTATGTCTGTGCACCTCTCTCCCATCACTGAGAGATGAGCTCTGAGCCCAGTTACTGCCCCCCCCCCCCCCCGTATGCGGTATGTCTGTGCACCTCTCTCCCCATCACTGGGAGATGAGCTCTGAGCCCAGTTACTGCCCCCCTCCCCCCTTCTGTATGCGGTATGTCTGTGCACCTCTCTCCCATCACTGGGAGATGAGCTCTGAGCCCAGTTACTGCCCCCCCCCCTTCTGTATGCGGTATGTCTGTGCGCCTCTCTCCCATCACTGAGAGATGAGCTCTGAGCCCAGTTACTGCCCCCCCCCCCCCCTTCCTCTATGCGGTATGTCTGTGCACCTCTCTCCCATCACTGAGAGATGAGCTCTGAGCCCAGTTACTGCCCCCCCCCCTTCTGTATATCTGGGCGCCTCTCTCCCATCACTGAGAGATGAGCTCTGAGCCAGATACTGCCCCCCCCCCCCTTCTGTATGTGGTATGTCTGTGCGCCTCTCTCCCATCACTGAGAGATGAGCTCTGAGCCCAGTTACTGCCCCCCCCCCCTTCTGTATGCGGTATGTCTGTGCACCTCTCTCCCATCACTGGGAGATGAGCTCTGAGCCCAGTTACTGCCCCCCCCCCCTTCTGTATGCGGTATGTCTGTGCACCTCTCTCCCATCACTGAGAGATGAGCTCTGAGCCCAGTTACTGCCCCCCCCCCCTTCTCTATGCGGTATGTCTGTGCACCTCTCTCCCATCACTGGGAGATGAGCTCTGAGCCCAGTTACTGCCCCCCCCCCCCTTCTGTATGCGGTATGTCTGTGCGCCTCTCTCCCATCACTGGGAGATGAGCTCTGAGCCCAGTTACTGCCCCCCCTTCTGTGTGCGGTATGTCTGTGCGCCTCTCTCCCATCACTGAGAGATGAGCTCTGAGCCCAGTTACTGCCCCCCCCCCCCCCTTCTGTATGCGGTATGTCTGTGCACCTCTCTCCCATCACTGAGAGATGAGCTCTGAGCCCAGATACTGCCCCCTTCCCCCTTCTGTATGCGGTATGTCTGTGCGCCTCTCTCCCATCACTGAGAGATGAGCTCTGAGCCCAGTTACTGCCCCCCCCCCCCCCTTCTGTATGCGGTATGTCTGTGCACCTCTCTTCCCATCACTGAGAGATGAGCTCTGAGCCCAGTTACTGCCCCCCCCCCTTCTGTATGCGGTATGTCTGTGCACCTCTCTCCCATCACTGAGAGATGAGCTCTGAGCCCAGTTACTGCCCCCCCCCCCCTTCTGTATGCGGTATGTCTGTGCACCTCTCTCCCATCACTGAGAGATGAGCTCCGAGCCCAGTTACTGCCCCCCCCCCTTTCTGTATGCGGTATGTCTGTGCGCCTCTCTCCCATCACTGCGAGATGAGCTCTGAGCCCAGTTACTGCCCCCCCCCCCCCCGCCTTCTGTATGCGGTATGTCTGTGTGCACCTCTCTCCCATCACTGAGAGATGAGCTCTGAGCCCAGTTACTGCCCCCCCCTTCTGTATGCGGTATGTCTGTGCGCCTCTCTCCCATCACTGAGAGATGAGCTCTGAGCCCAGTTACTGCCCCCCCCCCCCCCCCCCGCCTTCTGTATGCGGTATGTCTGTGCACCTCTCTCCCATCACTGAGAGATGAGCTCTGAGCCCAGTTACTGCCCCCCCCCCCCTTCTGTATGCGGTATGTCTGTGCACCTCTCTCCCATCACTGGGAGATGAGCTCTGAGCCCAGTTACTGCCCCCCCCCCCCTTCTGTATGCGGTATGTCTGTGCACCTCTCTCCCATCACTGAGAGATGAGCTCTGAGCCCAGTTACTGCCCCCCCCCCCCTTCTGTATGCGGTATGTCTGTGCGCCTCTCTCCCATCACTGAGAGATGAGCTCTGAGCCCAGTTACTGCCCCCCCCCCCCCCCTTCTGTATGCGGTATGTCTGTGCACCTCTCTCCCATCACTGAGAGATGAGCTCTGAGCCCAGTTACTGCCCCCCCCCTTCTGTATGCGGTATGTCTGTGCGCCTCTCTCCCATCACTGGGAGATGAGCTCTGAGTCCAGTTACTGCCCCCCCCCTTCTGTATGCGGTATGTCTGTGCGCCTCTCTCCCATCACTGAGAGATGAGCTCTGGGCCCAGTTACTGGCCCCCCCCCCCCCGTATGCGGTATGTCTGTGCACCTCTCTCCCTCACTGAGAGATGAGCTCTGAGCCCAGTTACTGCCCCCCCTTCTATATGCGGTATGTCTGTGCGCCTCTCTCCCATCACTGGGAGATGAGCTCTGAGCCCAGTTACTGCCCCCCCCCCCCTTCTGTATGCGGTATGTCTGTGCGCCTCTCTCCCATCACTGAGATATGAGCTCTGAGCCCAGTTACTGCCCCCCCCTTCTCTATGCGGTATGTCTGTGCACCTCTCTCCCATCACTGAGAGATGAGCTCTGAGCCCAGTTACTGCCCCCCCCCCCCCTTCTGTATGTCTGTGCGCCTCTCTCCCATCACTGAGAGATGAGCTCTGAGCCCAGATACTGCCCCCCCCCTTCTGTATGCGGTATGTCTGTGCGCCTCTCTCCCATCACTGAGAGATGAGCTCTGAGCCCAGTTACTGCCCCCCCCCCCCCCCTTCTGTATGCGGTATGTCTGTGCACCTCTCTCCCATCACTGAGAGATGAGCTCTGAGCCCAGTTACTGCCCCCCCCCCTTCTGTATGCGGTATGTCTGTGCGCCTCTCTCCCATCACTGAGAGATGAGCTCTGAGCCCAGATACTGCCCCCCCCCCCCTTCTGTATGCGGTATGTCTGTGCGCCTCTCTCCCATCACTGGGAGATGAGCTCTGAGCCCAGTTACTGCCCCCCCTTCTGTGTGCGGTATGTCTGTGCGCCTCTCTCCCATCACTGAGAGATGAGCTCTGAGCCCAGTTACTGCCCCCCCCCCTTCTGTATGCGGTATGTCTGTGCACCTCTCTCCCATCACTGAGAGATGAGCTCTGAGCCCAGATACTGCCCCCTTCCCCTTCTGTATGCGGTATGTCTGTGCACCTCTCTCCCATCACTGAGAGATGAGCTCCGAGCCCAGTTACTGCCCCCCCCCCCTTTCTGTATGCGGTATGTCTGTGCGCCTCTCTCCCATCACTGAGAGATGAGCTCTGAGCCCAGTTACTGCCCCCCCCCCCCTTCTGTATGCGGTATGTCTGTGCACCTCTCTCCCATCACTGAGAGATGAGCTCTGAGCCCAGTTACTGCCCACCCCCCTTCTGTATGCGGTATGTCTGTGCACCTCTCTCCCATTACTGAGAGATGAGCTCTGAGCCCCAGTTACTGCCCCCCCCCCCCTTCTGTATGCGGTATGTCTGTGCGCCTCTTTCCCATCACTGGGAGATGAGCTCTGAGCCTAGTTACTGCCCCCCCCCCCCCCTTCTGTATGCGGTATGTCTGTGCGCCTCTCTCCCATCACTGAGAGATGAGCTCTGAGCCCAGTTACTGCCCCCCCCCCCTTCTGTATGCGGTATGTCTGTGCGCCTCTCTCCCATCACTGAGAGATGAGCTCTGAACCCAGTTACTGCCCCCCCCCCCACTTCTGTATGCGGTATGTCTGTGCACCTCTCTCCCATCACTGAGAGATGAGCTCTGAGCCCAGTTACTGCCCCCCCCCCCTTCTGTATGCAGTATGTCTGTGCACCTCTCTCCCATCACTGGGAGATGAGCTCTGAGCCCAGTTACTGCCCCCCCCCTCTTCTGTATGCGGTATGTCTGTGCACCCTCTCTCCCATCACTGGGAGATGAGCTCTGAGCCCAGTTACTGCCCCCCCCCCCCTTCTGTATGTGGTATGTCTGGTATGTCTGTGCACCTCTCTCCCATCACTGGGAGATGAGCTCTGAGCCCAGTTACTGCCCCCCCCCTTCTGTATGCGGTATGTCTGTGCGCCTCTCTCCCATTACTGAGAGATGAGCTCTGAGCCCAGTTACTGCCCCCCCCCCCCTTCTGTATGCGGTATGTCTGTGCACCTCTCTCCCATCACTGGAGACGAGCTCTGCGCCCAGTTACTGCCCCCCCCCCCCCTTCTGTATGCGGTTTGTCTGTGCGCCTCTCTCCCATTACTGGGAGATGAGCTCTGAGCCCAGTTACTGGCCCTCCCCTTCTGTATGCGGTATGTCTGTGCACCTCTCTCCCATCACTGAGATATGAGCTCTGAGCCCAGTTACTGCCCCCCCCCCCCTTCTGTATGCGGTATGTCTGTGCACCTCTCTCCCATCACTGAGAGATGAGCTCTGAGCCCAGTTACTGCCCCCCTCCCCTTCTGTATGCGTAATGTCTGTGCGCCTCTCTCCCATCACTGAGAGATGAGCTCTGAGCCCAGTTACTGCCCCCCCCCCCCCCCCCTTCTGTATGCGGTATGTCTGTGCACCTCTCTCACATCACTGGGAGATGAGCTCTGAGCCCAGTTACTGCCCCCCCCCCCTTCTGTATGCGGTATGTCTGTGCACCTCTCTCCCATCACTGAGAGATGAGCTCTGAGCCCAGTTACTGCCCCCCCCCCCCCCTTCTGTATGCGGTATGTCTGTGCACCTCTCTCCCATCACTGAGAGATGAGCTCTGATAGCCCAGTTACTGCCCCCCCCCCCCCCCCCGTATGCGGTATGTCTGTGCGCCTCTCTCCCATCACTGAGAGATGAGCTCCATATGACCTGCAGCCAGAAGCTCCGAGGATATGACAGAGGGACATAGATCTGCAGTGAGATAATTATCTGATAAATCTCTTTACAGGTTGTCTGGAAGATGAAGATGGTCCCGGGATTAGTGTTGGCCCTCGGTCTCCTGAACCTGCTCTCACCTACACAGGTACCGTACAGTATTCTCTCCTTGGCACTGATATGCAACCATAATATCTGCAGCACCTTTAGCCTAATAGTTACACCCGTATGTAACTAATGACAGTATACGGAAAGATAGATTAAGGTGTCAAAGTGCGCTGATATTAATTAAAGCTCCTAACTGGTGATACTGATGCAGAACCTCACACCCTCTCGCTGATTATATGGTTGTGTAATAGTTCATCAAGAAACCAAACTTCCCTTGTACTGGTGTCGTGCGAGGGTGTGTGTTGTCGTTACACATCCCCTTGAATGTTACCGAGGGGAATAGGCAGTGGCAGGGGGCATTCAGACAGGTGGTGTCTCAGGCGCTCAGTAAGCTGCGCTGTTTGCACATGTATGGGTCATAGAGTTCACAGAACTTAGGCCTTTATTCAGATCTGATCGCAGTACAAATTTGTTTGGAAAATGGGCAAAACCATATGCACTGCAGGTGGGGCAGATGTAACAGGTGCAGAGAGAGATTTTGATTTGTGTGAGTTATTTTGTTTCTGTGCAGGGTAAATACTGGCTGCATTATTTTTACACTGCAATTTAGATTTCAGTTTCAACACACCCCACGCAAATCTAACTCTCTCTGCACATGTTACATCTGCCCCACCTGCTGTGCATATGGATTTGCCCATTTGCCAAACAAATTTGTACTGCGATCAGATCTGAATAAGGTCCTTAGGCCAACAGTCAATAAGTCGACCACTATTGGTCAACACATGAAAAACATGGTCAAAAGGTTGACACAAGCAATAGATCGAAATAGAAAAGGTTAACACAGAAAAGGTTGACATGTGTTTTCATGTTTTTTGTGTGTCATAGGGTATGACCCTACTGTTGGTATGACCCTACTGTTGGTATGGACTGTTGGTATGACCCTACTGTTGGTATGACCCTACTGTTGGTATGAACTGTTGGTATGACCCTACTGTTGGTATGACCCTACTGTTGGTATGACCCTACTGTTGGTATGGACTGTTGGTATGACCCTACTATTGGTATGGACTGTTGGTATGACCCTACTGTTGATATTACCCTACTGTTGGTATGGACTGTTGGTATGACCCTACTATTGGTATGGACTGTTGGTATGACCCTACTGTTGGTATTACCCTACTGTTGGTATGGACTGTTGGTATGACCCTACTGTTGGTATTACCCTACTGTTGGTATGGACTGTTGGTATGACCCTACTGTTGGTATGACCCTACTGTTGGTATGGACTGTTGTTATGACCCTACTGTTGGTATGGACTGTTGGTATGACCCTACTGTTGGTATGGACTGTTGGTATGACCCTACTGTTGGTAAGACCCTACTGTTGTATGACCCTACTGTTGGTATGGACTGTTGGTATGACCCTACTGTTGGTATGACCCTACTGTTGGTATGGACTGTTGGTATGACCCTACTATTGGTATGGACTGTTGGTATGACCCTACTGTTGATAAGACCCTACTGTTGGTATGGACTGTTGGTATGACCCTACTGTTGGTATGACCCTACTGTTGGTATGGACTGTTGGTATGACCCTACTATTGGTATGGACTGTTGGTATGACCCTACTGTTGGTATTACCCTACTGTTGGTATGGGCTGTTGGTATGACCCTACTGTTGGTATTACCCTATTGTTGGTATGGACTGTTGGTATGACCCTACTGTTGGTATGACCCTACTGTTGGTATGGACTGTTGGTATGACCCTACTATTGGTATGGACTGTTGGTATGACCCCTACTGTTGGTATGACCCTACTGTTGGTAAGACCCTACTGTTGGTATGACCCTACTGTTGGAATGGACTGTTGGTATGACCCTACTGTTGGTATGACCCTACTATTGGTATGGACTGTTGGTATGACCCTACTGTTGGTATTACCCTACTGTTGGTATGGACTGTTGGTATGACCCTAGCGTTGGTATGACCCTACTTTTGGTATGACCCTACTGTTGGTATGGACTGTTGGTATGACCCTACTGTTGGTATGGACTGTTGGTATGACCCTACTGTTGGTATGACCCTAATGTTGGTATTACCCTACTGTTGGTATAGACTGTTGGTATGACCCTACGGTTGGTATGACCCTACTGTTGGTATGGACTGTTGGTATGACCCTACTGTTGGTATAGACTGTTGGTATGACCCTACTGTTGGTATTACCCTACTGTTGGTATAGACTGTTGATATGACCCTACTATTGGTATGACCCTACTGTTGGTATGGACTGTTGGTATGACCCTGCTATTGGTATGGACTGTTGGTATGACCCTACTGTTGTTTTGACCCCACTGTTGGTATGACCCTACTATTATTATGGACTGTTGGTGTGACCCTACTGTTGGTATGACCCTACTGTTGGTATGGACTGTTGGTAAAGAATCTATGTTGAGAGTCGACAAACAATCGATGGTGAGAATGAAGAATCAATGTTGAGACGAACAATCAATGATGAAGGTTAGTAAGCTGAAAGATGGTAGCACATCGCAGGGAAGTTGGATGAATGCTGCCGGGACATCAACAGGAGTCAGGCGGCACCATGGAGTAGTAAGTGATGCTGGTCCCTGTAAAGTGGAGCTCAGTCACAGGAGCTGGTAACTTGGAGCAATGAAGCAGACAGAGCAATCCAACAGGAGGTTAGACAACTGAAGCACTGACAAAGGAGGAGTGTTCTTCCCAGCATTCTTATACCTGCCGGAGTATGCGGATTGGCTGACCAATTACCCAGGAGGCCGGCTGCAGCGGATTGGCTGAGAAAGGCCCATGTGATACTGACAAACATATCTGCCCCCATGTTTGGCTGTGGAGGGAAGGTCTGTTTGTAAGCAGCATGGCTGTGGCCTTTACAATGGTGGAGCACTGGGAAGGGCATCCAGCATGACAGAGGCAGTGGGCTGGGCAGGTGCAATGACAGCAACGCTGGGGCCACAGGAGGAGATGGCATGCAGGCAGCGCAGATGGAACCCGGGACTAGCATACTCAGCAAGTCTGTAAAGGCTCTTAATAGGAAGAGAGGTTTAATACCCAGATCGTGACACTTTACACCTGCTACTTTCCTAGCTCGTGCAAAATACCCAACACTTCATCCTAAATTGGTTCCACAACAACCTAGCAGCAGAATACTGGGGGTTATTCTGGTTCACTCACTAAGGCAAATTCACTCTCTAATTGACAAAACTATGCTGCACTGCAGGTGGGGCAGATGTAACATGTGCAGAGAGAGTTAGATGTGGGTGGGGTTTGTACTTCAAACTGATATCTATATTGAAGTGTAAGAATAACGCAGTGAGTATTTCCTCTGCACAGAAACAAAATAACCCACCCAAATGTAACTCCCGGCACATGTTACATCTGCCCCACCTGCAGTGCACATGGTTTTGTCCATTAGAGAGTGAATTCTTTTGTGTGAACCAGAATAAACCCCACTATTGGTGGTATGGATTTTTGGAATGTCCCTACCATTGTTATGGATTGTTGTTATGATCCTTTCTTTGGTGTTGATTATTGGTATGACCCTACCGTTGTTATGGATTGTTGGTATGACCCAACTGGTGCTGGTGCCTTTGTTATGGGCAACACCTCCACCTATCCTGTTTATATGTTTTGTTTAACTCTCCCCCCCATGTGCCAATTGCGAGGCTGAATGGGGGGTACGAGTGATCTGCGCAGTGAGGAGCTTAATGAAATAACGCCGGGAGCAGCAAGTCCAAGCCAGTGGCATAGAAAAACTAATTTAAGGGGAGGGGGTGCAGAAATATCAGAACATATATAACAGAAGAACTACATTATCTAGACAGGGTCGTTGAATACTAATAAAACTACAGGGAGGTGCCTGGTACAGCCTGGTAAATTAACAGTCTAAGCAGGGTACAGCCTAGAGCGCTGAGTCCTGGGAGGGAGCAGCATTTGGCTACTCTCCATCCATCCCCATGACCCTGTCTGGTGCCTGCTCAGCTCCTTGCCTGCTGAACTGCTCACACTGGCATTGACGAACATTTTAAATATGGCACCTACCTGCCAGCCTGTCAGAGCTCGCGGATCGCCAAGTACCTGCATGTGGGGCATTAAAGGGCTTAATGGGACTTGTAGTTCCACATACATGCACCCACATACTGTACATAGTGTACATATACTTACCAATGTTCCCATGTAGATCTGTCCCCTTCTCCAGTAGAATACAATAGTTAGAAAAACAAACATTATACTCACCTACGTCCGGTGTAGAATGGTCCTCTTCTTCCAAGTAGGCATCCACGTTACTGAGGAACGGTGTTTGTGTTTACACATGCTGATCCTCTAGCTGACCAGGATTCCCACTGACGTCATTCAATCTGCTGCAAGCTCCAAAGGTTATTATTATTATTAATATTACATTGTGGATGCCTACGTGGACAGAACAATATGCTATCTGCTATTGCCTAGTGTGCATACACAAGGCCACTCTGCAATGAAAGCCAGCAATGTACTTTCATGTCGCTGGCCGTATGCAAGATGATTGGCAGCCAGCTGGCGCTTGTGGGCGGCACCCAACCCTTTACAGGGAGTGTCAGGGAAAACGCAGGTGGATCCCAGCGTTGGATCTTCCATTCTGGATCGCAGTAAGGGATCAAGCGATCATTTATGCCCCAATCTACCTAATGATATTCAGCACATTGATGAGACACAATGGTGACAGATACTGACGCAATACTGTACAATGTATATCTGATCATTTCCCAACAGGCTCAGGTTCTGAACATGATGCCGGAAGCGTTTGATGATCAGTATCTCGGCTGCACTAAGGAGATGGAGACTGAAGCACCAAAGATACTGGAGCAGGAAAAGAAATATAATATGTTTGCCGGAAAGTGGGATGAAGCAAAAGATACATGGAAGAAGAATAAGAAAAACCAGATAAAGGGACTTCCAAGCACATTTACGGATGAGTACGGAACCGCTGTTGTGTTGTTCACCATGCAAGGCCCCATCTACGGGCAGCTAAACAGAAATATGTCCATCGCCGGGCAGTCCAGAGAATATTACATGAAGCATTTCCACTTTAAAGCTCTGCACTTCTACCTGACGAGAGCACTACAGGTTCTGGGGAAAGGTTGTGCTCAGAGGTTTGAGGTGTACAGCGGATCAAAACTCCACTTAAATGTAGTAAATAAATTTAGATACGGACAGTTTGCATCATCGTCTCTCAGTTACAGTACATCTCAAGGGTTTGGAAACGCAACTTTTTTTAATATATCAACCTGTTTTGGAGCCTCTGTTGCCAATATTTCAGTATTTCGAGATCAAGAAGAAGTCTTAATTCCTGTCGCAGAAACATTTGACATTATGAAACAAACAGGAAACACGTATGAGGTGAAGAGCACCGGCCAACTGTGCAGCTACTATAACTGTGCCTACCTAGGAGGTGAGTGTGATGTCACTGAGTGTACCTAGGCGGTAAGTGTGATGTCTCTGAGTGTACCGAGGCGGTGAGTGTGATGTCACTGAGTGTACCTAGGAGGTGAGTGTGATGTCACTGAGTGTACCTAGGCGGTGAGTGTGATGTCACTGAGTGTACCGAGGCGGTGAGTGTGATGTCACTGAGTGTACCTAGGAGGTGAGTGTGATGTCACTTAGTGTACCTAGGAGGTGAGTGTGATGTCACTGAGTGTACCTAGGAGGTGAGTGTGATGTCACTGAGTGTACCTAGACGGTGAGTGTGATGTCACTGAGTGTACCGAGGCGGTGAGTGTGATGTCACTGAGTGTATCTAGGTTAGTGTGATGTCACTGAGTGTACCTAGGAAGCTAGTGTGATGTCACTGAGTGTACCTAGGAGGTGAGTGTGATGTCACTGAGTGTACCTAGGAGGTGATTGTGATGTCACTGAGTGTACCTAGGAGGTGAGTGTGATGTCACTGAGTGTACCTAGGCGGTGAGTGTGATGTCACTGAGTGTACCGAGGCGGTGAGTGTGATGTCACTGAGTGTATCTAGGTTAGTGTGATGTCACTGACTGTACCTAGGAAGCTAGTGTGATGTCACTGAGTGTACCTAGGAGGTGAGTGTGATGTCACTGAGTGTACCTAGGAGGTGAGTGTGATGTCACTGAGTGTACCTAGGAGGTGAGTGTGATTTCACTGAGTGTACCTAGGTGGTGAGTGTGATGTCACTGACTGTACCTAGGAGGTGAGTCTGATGTCACTTAGTGTACTTAGGATGTGAGCATGATGTCATTGAGTGTACACGGGTGTTGAATGTGATGTCACTGAGTGAACCTAGGTAGTGAGTGTGATGTCACTGACTGTACTTAGGAGGTGAGTTTGATGTCACTTAGTGTACTTAGGAGGTGAATGTACTGTAATAGCACTGAGTGTACTAAGGAGGTAATTGTGCTATTACTGAGTACAGTGAATATCACTGAGGAATAGGAGTGATCAATGGCTTTATATACCAGGAACCAGTGAAGCAGTTTGCAGAAGAGTCAGGCAAACACCTATTGTAGCATCTAAAGAGGTAAATGAGATGAGTAATAGCATTCAGGATAGAAAAGAGTGGAAAGACCAGAACAGGAGAGCACAGTGAGGAGGAGGAGGAGCTTATAGTAGTAAAAACAGGAGATGGTGATGAGTGCATGGAGGAGTCTCTTGGTGGCATCAATGTTTGAGAGAGGACCTCAACCTAGAGATGTTGCAGAGGAGAAAATGTCAGGAGTAAGTGTTAATTTGAATGTAAGGGGTGAAGGAGAGGGAAGAGTCAAGGACACCCAAGCAGTGGATTTGCTAGACAAAAAAGTAGGGTAGTTGATGGAGCACTGGACGGAGGAGAACAATGAGCTCAGTTTTGGTCATGTTTAGTTTGAGAAACTACTGAAATCAGGACAAGTTGGCAGAGGCATCAAGAGACATGAAAGAGGATGGAGGTAGAATGTGGGCATAGGAGACTGAAGTAGCTGATGAGGTTACAGAAGATGTGAATGGAGCCTTGGGAATGTCCATAGGTAAATGAGGGGGAGGATGTAGAATCAGAGGTGGTCATGGAGATGGAATGGTTATTGAAGTAAGAAGTGAACCATAAGAGAACAGACTCAGGGAGACCAATGGGATGAGAGTTTGATGGAGAAGGGGGTAACGATCAGTGTCAATAGTGACAGACAGAGCTACAATAACACATGGCAAGTGACCACTAGTTTTGCTAGGGGCATCGTCATTGTTGGGGGATGTTTATGTGGAGGGGAAGGACACCAGACTGAAGAGAAGGGAATGAGAGGAGGTGAATGTGACAGAGATAGTTTGGAGTGAGATAAGGAAGCAGGTAGGGAGAGTCAGGATCACGTAAGGGTCTAACAAGGGTTTCCTTGGGGCACAAGGGGGTACTGCTAGGAAAGAGGCACAGGTTAAAGAGATGGGCAATCTAGTAGCAGGCTTCAGAGGAAACAGTTATATAGGAGGGGAGGAGATGGGGTCCATGGGGTCAGGTGTATTGGGGAGAGATGATGAGATGAGGACATGGACTTCCTGGTGATGGAGGAGAAGGAGAACAAGGTAGGAAGGAAGCAAAGCATAGGGGAGAAAAGATAGAAGAGATTAGAGGCCAGGTTTGTAAAATGTGTACTGTTGGGGGGGTGGGGATTAGAGGCCTGGTACAGTATGTACATGTGCAGTGGGGGGTATTAGAGGCCTGGTGTGTACACGTGTAGTGCGGGATGTGTATTGGTGGCCCGGGATTTACATATGTAGCGGGGGGGGGGAGTTATTAGAGGCCTGCTATTTACATGTGTAGCGGGAAGGGGTGGTATTAGTGGCATAGTATATACATCAGTAGTGAGGGAGTATTGGAGGCCTGGTATGTCCATGTGTAGTGTGTGTGTGTGTGTGTGTGTGTGTGGGGGGGGGGGGTTACTAGAGGCCTGGTATGTACTGTACATGAGTAGTGAGGGAGTATTGGAGGCCTGGTATGTACATGTGTAGTGTGTGTGTGTGTGTGTGTGTGGGGGGGGGGGGGGGGTTACTAGAGGCCTGGTATGTACTGTACATGAGCAGTGAGGGAGTATTGGAGGCCTGGTATGTACATGTGTAGTGTGTGTGTGTGTGTGTGTGTGGGGGGGGGGTTACTAGAGGCCTGGTATGTACTGTACATGAGTAGTGAGGGAGTATTGGAGGCCTGGTATGTACATGTGTAGTGTGTGTGTGTGTGTGTGTGTGTGGGGGGGGGTTACTAGAGGCCTGGTATGTACTGTACATGAGTAGTGAGGGAGTATTGGAGGCCTGGTATGTACATGTGTAGTGTGTGTGTGTGTGTGTGTGTGTGTGTGTGTGTGTGTGTGTGTGTGTGTGTGTGGGGTACTAGAGGCCTGGTATGTACTGTACATGAGTAGTGAGGGAGTATTGGAGGCCTGGTATGTACATGTGTAGTGTGGGTGTGTGTGTGTGTGGGGGGGGGGGGGTACTAGAGGCCTGGTATGTACTGTACATGAGTAGTGAGGGAGTATTGGAGGCCTGGTATGTACATGTGTAGTGTGGGTGTGTGTGTGTGTGTGGGGGGGGGGTACTAGAGGCCTGGTATGTACATGTGTAATGTGTGTGTGCGTGTGGGGTAGTTATTTGAGGCCTGGTATGTACATGTGTGGTGTGTGTGTGTGTGTGGGGGGGGTTTACTAGAGGCCTGGTATGTACTGTACATGAGTAGTGAGGGAGTATTGGAGGCCCGGTATGTACATGTGTAGTGTGTGTGTGTGTGTGTGTGTGTGTGTGGGGGGGGGTACTAGAGGCCTGGTATGTACTGTACATGAGTAGTGAGGGAGTATTGGAGGCCTGGTATGTACATGTGTAGTGCGGGTGTGTGTGTGTGGGGGGGTACTAGAGGCCTGGTATGTACATGTGTAATGTGTGTGTGCGTGTGGGGTAGTTATTTGAGGCCTGGTATGTACATGTGTAGTGTGTGTGTGTGTGTGTGTGTGTGTGTGTGGGGGGGGGGGGTTACTAGAGGCCTGGTATGTACTGTACATGAGTAGTGAGGGAGTATTGGAGGCCTGGTATGTACATGTGTAGTGTGTGTGTGTGTGTGTGTGGGTGTGTGGCAGTCCACCCCTGGTGTACTCTTGTGCCCCCAAAGAGATTTTAATTGCAGCCAATGCTGCTCAGAGGAAAACCTCCTTTGCTTGTTGAAGCTGCAGGTCTGTGAGGGGTTAACAGACTCAGCTAGTGTCCTAGTGTCCCAGCTCCCCTGCACATGAGACAGGAAGCTGTTAGGTCAGAGGTGATCCCAGCAGCAGTGTGAGAGAGAAAGTGTGCAGAGGGGAGAAGAGCTTGTATCCTGAGCCAGGAAGCATGCAGACAGAGATGCTGTGCAGAGAGAAGCACACACCTGAGACCAGGCACTGGGAGCAAGGACCCAGCAGTGAATGACAGCCAGCACTGCTGACCAGAAGAAGGGGTGAGCACCATGTGAAGGGATGACTGCAGAGACCTACAGCACAGAACTAGGCAGAGAGGGACACTGCAACCCATCTGGGAGTCACTCAGAGGACAGCCCCACAGAGCAGCAGAGGCCAAGAGTCATTACCAGCAGGAGCTGGCACCAGAACTAAGGTACCGGGGAGCCCTATACCCCAACAGCAAGCCCGCACCCCAGCAGGGGTACCCCCTGAAGTCCTATCCCCTCCTGACAGCACACATCATTGGAGGTCCACTTTAGTGACTGACATCCTGTACCCTGTTTATTACTGCAGCACGGATAGTTCCAATACCTTACAAGAAGTCACCCTAAAACAGGTGGCTTGCTTGTCCCTCTTGAGAGGATTGTTAACCTTTTATGTTCTACACAAGTTAGTGTGCACACTAAGCTAGGGACTATTCTCTCTTGTGAGGATTTCCGTCGCGGGACCTTTCTCCAAGTGCAGTGACTGTTTTGCACCAGGGACTACAGTTCAGTACACACAGGGTGCATAGCGCCACCTGTCGGTCGGATATTTTGTGATAGTGTTATATATGCAGTATAGTGTCTTAGTGATGTAATATTATTCTCTTTAATGTCTCTTCTCTTTTGTATTTTTATCACCATGATGTCATTTTATTTGCAATCGTTATCTCTTTAATGCCTTAAATTGAACGTTTACATGTTACACCTTTTCTTGATGGTTATATATGTGTAAATGCACTGCAGCAACCGGTACGAGTATCTTTTTTTTAAATAAATCTTTGTTGCTGCTAATTGTAGTAGTGTCACTTCTGTGGGTCCTCCTTGGGTTGTGCCATTCCCTGCCACAGGTTCTTCCAAGAAGAGGCCGTGAAGATCCGAAGCCGGCAAGTCCAGATTCAGGTACCATCTTACACCACACCGTTACAGGGGCACTGTCACACTTGGCGTCTACGAACAGGATTGCACAAGACCCCTGGGAACGGCGAGATGTGGCGATCGCAGTACACAGAACCGCAGGAGATGCGAAGAACCGCCACTCCACCAGCCCAAGCCAATCAGAACTCGATTGGGGCAATCATCGAAGCGATGACCGAAATGACCAGGATGATCCGTGAGATGCGTCAGGAATGGGCGGAGGATGAAAAGGAAAGACAGCAACGTGAAGGTGGCAGAAGGCATAGATGGCAACAGAATCCCCAATGGAGGTCAGAACGACTACACACTGTGAGAAGGCACGGGAGAAGTAGTCCACCGGCAGTGTTCCAGAACACGTCAAGAGCATCCGGTGTAACTGAGATGACCAATAGGCCGCGAAACGGCCAAAGAAGGATCACAGGTCGTGTCCTGTGGTTTGATGTGCCACGCGGATATGGATTCATTAAGCGCGCAGACACTGGCCATAGCGTGTATGTCCACTATACCACCATCCAGCATGCCAACCCCCAAAACAGCTTCCGGAGCCTGAGCAACGGTGAGGCCGTAGAATTTGAATTGACAAGCGGGAAGAAAGGCAACAAGGCCGCCAACGTGACTGGACCAAATGGAACACCGGTGCTACGTAACAGACGCACCCCAGCACACTATCCAAGTCATAGAGAGCCCCAACCGTACTACCAGCAAGAGTACAGCCACGGCGGAAGTAGAGCTGAACTGAGGGAAGTAAATGGCGAGAGTGACCGATTTAATGCCAACCCTCCTCGACCAGGACAGATGCCCCGCCCACCAGAACCTGACATCACAAGGTCAAGCAAGAAACCGGTTGTGCGGAGTGAGGCAGTCCATCAGAACTGGCAAAAAGCGACCAGGCCTCAACTTCCGGAGCCGACGCGGGAGTATGTGCCCAGGATGGACGATGCCGATTACCGGGTGGCGAATCTAAGGCCGAGAAATGTCGGAATGGTAGACCAGCAGAGAAGCCCAGAGATTGTGGTTCACATGGCTGTGACACAGACAGTGGAGCCGTCAGCAGCAGAACCAGTTGTGCCACTGCCTGAATCCAAGGCCAAAGTAGAAGCACCAGAGAGAGAAGACAAGGCCAAGATCTGTTTCATCGGTGGGAAGCCGGTAACAAGTGATGAATATACGACCATCTCAGGAGAGGAATTCGCCCTCAGAATCCAGCAGGCGATACAGAGGTCGAAGAGGCAAGATGGAGAGGCGAGACGTGCCTAAAGCTGAGTGCAAGTCGTGAGAGTGGGCGCCATCCGTTGACAGCAGTGGAGAAGCTGGACCGCAGAGGGATGGAGTCCTGTGGCGGAGGGATGGTTGACCCAGGGAGCCCACATTGGATAGTCAGGTTATAGGAAGGTATGTAATACTTGTGGTTATGTAATGTATAACTGTTTGCATTGTTTTGTTGCTGCAAAATGTTTATTGACAGGACTTTGTCCGGGACTTATTGGCTCTGGTTAAGTTGCCTGCGGACAGGCAAATTTCCAGCAGGGAGGTGTGTGGCAGTCCACCCCTGGTGTACTCTTGTGCCCCCAAAGAGATTTTAATTGCAGCCAATGCTGCTCAGAGGAAAACCTCCTTTGCTTGTTGAAGCTGCAGGTCTGTGAGGGGTTAACAGACTCAGCTAGTGTCCTAGTGTCCCAGCTCCCCTGCACATGAGACAGGAAGCTGTTAGGTCAGAGGTGATCCCAGCAGCAGTGTGAGAGAGAAAGTGTGCAGAGGGGAGAAGAGCTTGTATCCTGAGCCAGGAAGCATGCAGACAGAGATGCTGTGCAGAGAGAAGCACACACCTGAGACCAGGCACTGGGAGCAAGGACCCAGCAGTGAATGACAGCCAGCACTGCTGACCAGAAGAAGGGGTGAGCACCATGTGAAGGGATGACTGCAGAGACCTACAGCACAGAACTAGGCAGAGAGGGACACTGCAACCCATCTGGGAGTCACTCAGAGGACAGCCCCACAGAGCAGCAGAGGCCAGGAGTCATTACCAGCAGGAGCTGGCACCAGAACTAAGGTACCGGGGAGCCCTATACCCCAACAGCAAGCCCGCACCCCAGCAGGGGTACCCCCTGAAGTCCTATCCCCTCCTGACAGCACACATCATTGGAGGTCCACTTTAGTGACTGACATCCTGTACCCTGTTTATTACTGCAGCACGGATAGTTCCAATACCTTACAAGAAGTCACCCTAAAACAGGTGGCTTGCTTATCCCTCTTGAGAGGATTGTTAACCTTTTATGTTCTACACAAGTTAGTGTGCACACTAAGCTAGGGACTATTCTCTCTTGTGAGGATTTCCGTCGCGGGACCTTTCTCCAAGTGCAGTGACTGT